>NW_015150703.1:433189-441292 GCF_000732505.1 Cyprinodon variegatus
ATACATTATCTGTAAGCATTTTGAATACAGGACATTCAAAATATATCAACCTACCCAATATTGCATCAAATACGTCCTTTTCATTTTGAAATGAAGCATTTGACTTCATATACTGTGGAGCTCTAGAGTGAAACATGGAAAATTAAACATGCAGCGTTTGAAGTATTGAATTGGAACTTAAAACATGCCTAATATGGGAAGGATTAAACGAAAGATGGATTCATATGATTGCTAAAATAAAGACTTTATTCGACAACATTTGGTGTCCATCAGCAGCTCACAGCTGAAGGCTGGTGTTACAAATGAGCAACTGGTGTCATAATCACTTCAGCAGCAGAGGCTAAAAAGGCTCTGCTCTCTAGCCAATTACTACAGTGCTTTCCCTTTGGCTTCTTGATCTCTGCTTTAACTAGCTTTAATTTTAAAAGCCCCTTATAGCGCTGCGGTGGCGAGGCTAAAAAGAGTCGTGTGGGAGGTCTGATGTGCAGGTGCACTTTAAAATCAGACCTCCTGGATGACTGAGAATCTACAGAAATACACAATCCTCCACTTTAAATTGCTCTTGAAAGCAATTTTATTTAAACCCAATTAATCTTTCATTTAATTTATGTTTTATGCATCTTTTATCAGATTATAATTTGTTGGAAACCTTATTACCTTTTGGACCGTGCAGATAACTCTGCACTGAAAAATAACCCTAATTCTAGTTTCACAGACTTCTCTGCTTTACTTTCACTGCTGAGCTTATTCTGCTACTTATATCCAGGAATTTAAAGTGCCTTGCTAAAATTGTTGCCCCCCGTTGACCTTTTCAATCTTTTGCCACATTTCCTGCTCTAAACATAAATATATAAAATAGTATTTTACTGTGAAGAATCAACATCAAGTGGGACAAAATCATGAAGTTGAAAGAAATTTGCCGGATATTTTCAACTATTTTAACAATTAGAAAGTGAAAAATTGGGTGTGCAAAATGATTCAGTCCGCTTGAGTTAATACTTTCTAGCGCCCCCTTTTTGCTGCAATTACAGCTGCAAGTCGTTTGGGGTTTGTCTCTTTTTTGCACATCGAGAAACTGATATTTTTTGCCCATCCTTCCTGCAAAACAGCTGGAGCTCAGTGAGGTTCGATGGAGAGCGTTTTTTAAGTTGTTCCACAGGTTTTCTGTTGGATTCAGGTCTGAACTTTGACTAGGCCATTCTAACACCTGGATATATTTATTTGTGAACCGCACCATTTTATATTTTGCTCTATATTTTTGATCATGGTCTTGTTAGAAGACAAATCTCCTTTCCAGTCTCAGGTGTTTTGCCAACAGGTTTTCCTCCAGAATGGTCCTGCATTTGGCTCCATCTTTCTATCAATTTAAACCATCTTCTGCATGTTAAGGTTCTCCCATTTTGGGACTCTGAGTGTTTAGTTTTCAGTTATTAGTTATTCTGTTTTTTTGATCTTTTATTTTTTTGGTATTCTCCATTATATTCAAGCAGTCTTTAATTACAGTACTCTCTGCTGCCCCCTTGTGCTTATTTCCTTTCCCTTTGGCTTCCTTCTAGTTAGTTCCAATCACACCTGCTCCATATTCAGCTCATTAGCCCATCCTTTGTTCTGTTCCCCGTATATACACCACCTCTGCAGGTGTTAATGTTACAAACAGCAAAACATATTCAAACTTTGTTGAGACTGTGGCGACAGACAGAAAAACTCAGAAGCCTATAAGCACAGCGACAAAGTCGGCTGTGTGATGCGAAACAAACATATAAATTTGGAACATATTAAGGCAGATGTTCAACAAAGCCATTTCTGAATGATTCCTGCCATAACCCTGCCCCTCTAACACAATATTGAATAAATAAAATAAACGTTCTGTTCATACATGTTGCTCTTCTTCCTTCTTGTAGATACAGACATGGACAAAATTGTTGTTCCCCTTGTTTAGTAACAGAAAAATCCAACGATGATCACAGAAATAACTTGACATCTGACTAAAGTAATAATAAACAATAAATCTACACTACTCAGATAAGCTAAATCGGAATTATTTAAAAAAATAAGCTTATGAAACAGGCCTAGGCGAAAATTAATAGCCTTTTGAGGTAACAACTGCAATAAAATGCCTTCTGTTATTCTTTTCTTTTATTATTATTTTATTTATTTAAATTAGGACAATATGCGTTCATCAACATGACATCTTAAAGCATCAATGTAAATATGCCAGAATTAGCATGAAAGCTAATTTCCAGCCACTTTTCTCAAGGCAGGTAAAAACAGTAAACATTAAACAAGACCAGTGTTGGGCACGTTACTTTGAAAAAGTAATTAGTTATAGTTACTTCTCCCAAAAAGTAACTGATTTAGTAACTGAGTTACTCTACAATAAAAGTAACTAGTTACTAGTAAAAGTAACTATTGCGTTACTTTTGCGAGTGTATGAAATTATAACTGGGGATGTCTAATTCTGAAATCCTGTGTTTGGGTTGTTATAGATACTGCAACATCAAGCTATATCTATCTATCTATTCCATCCGTCTGTCCGTCCATATTTCTCCCTTTCTCCATTTAGGCTAATGATCGTTCACGCTCTCCGTAGTTCCCCTGTAGCGCGAGCACAGGGCGGCTGTTGCACGCCTTTAGCGAGCATGCGCGTTTCCTGTCGCTTGCGCGGTGAATCGTGCCGCCGCGCTGTGCGGAGATGCAGGGGAAACCTTATCTGATTGGGAAACGCAGCTCGACGTAACACCGGTATTTCCATCTGGAAAACGCTGTTTTGCCGCTGGAGTCCTCCTCACTCTCATGACGCGCGCACGAGTCCTATCATTAAAAAAGGTTAATTGTGCGACCTGAGTAATGTGCAGTATCGGGGTGTCGGCAATTGTAACTGTGTTATAGTTACAGTAAGAGTAATCATTTTGATTACTCGTTACGAAAAAAAGGTAGCGGCGTTAGTAACGGTGTTACGTTTCAACGCCGTTACTCCCATCACTGAACAAGACGCTAAAGGAGAGAATAAAGAGTAAAGATAAGACGCTATTAGCATACAATCAGTAGATTGAACAAACCCAAGGAACAGGGTGCATTAACTTGTGAACATGTCTGGTGGTTTTAAAGTTAAAGGAAAATTCCGGTTTTTAACACTTTTAGCCCATTTTCTGTAGTGTCCAGGATGAAATCGAATGATCGACACCAAAATTTTGACAATTGGTCCTGTCTCTGCTTTTTGGCTCATGCAGAATCCCCCCCTGGCTGCTTCAGAATGGCTTCCATAGTGCATGTCCGATAATGTCCTTAAAACAACCTTAAACGTTCTTTTTTTAAAATATGCTACTCACCGGGTCGTCACCGCTGTTCAATGACGTTCCAAAAAAAGTTTCATGAAGAAAAAACGTTCCTGTAGTGTTTTATTTAGCATTTTGTAAATCCCATTGAGTTCTGTTGGAATAGTCAATATCCCTCCGCCACCGGAAACGGAAATGGGGCCTGTTTACGCTTAGTTGTAGTCTTTTCGCAAGGCCCAAGTGTTTCTGCTTCACTCTGTGTACTCCGACGTCGAGGTGCTAACGTCTCTGTTAAACACTTTAAAAAACTCTGAAAATGGAATACGAAAGGTGGATTCTTGAGGAGGACATATTGGACTTAGAGTTTGACGGTAGAGGATACCGTCGCCAACTAGTGGTCTGGAGTGTGCAACGCTTCAGATTCGAACGGGAAGCGGAAGTTTATAAGCGGTTGTGATGTATCGGAAAAAATAGTTCTGGGATTTACAAAATGCTAAATAAAACAAGACAGGAACGGTTTTTCTTCACGAAACTTTTTTTGGAACGTCATTGAACAGCGGTGACGACCCGGTGAGTAGCATATTTTAAAAAAAGAACGTTTAAGGTTGTTTTAAGGACATTATCGGACATGCACAATGGAAGCCATTCTGAAGCAGCCAGGGGGGGATTCTGCATGAGCCAAAAAGCAGAGACAGGACCAATCGTCAAAATTTTGGTGTCGATCATTCGATTTCATCCTGGACACTACAGAAAATGGGCTAAAAGTGTTAAAAACCGGAATTTTCCTTTAATATCGGTTTCACAGCTCCTGACATGGGGTTGAGTTCCATAATGAGACCTCTGCTCCTCTCAGCAGGTATTTTGATCGAATCTTCATGAGGAAACTTCTCCTGTTGTCTCAGTTGTGAAGGGTGTCTTTTCCAGACGGCTCCTTCCAATAGGATTTAGGTCAGGGCTCATAGAAGGCCATTTCTGAATAGCCCAGTGGTTTCATCTTAGCCATCATTGGCTGTTTTTGTCTCTGTGTTTTCGGTCTTTTTTGCAAAACTCATGAGCTGCTACGGACACCAAGCTTTCTGACGCTGGACAGCACATTTCTCTCTGGAATCCCTTAATTGACTTGAGGGTGTATTGTACCCTGCAGGGATTCAGGACACCCTGTGCCAGATGTTCCACGGTAGGGACAGTATTACGTTCTTGATTTTCTTATTTGTTTCCATCCGTGAACATAGAGCTGATGTGCCTTGGAAAAAATGTAAATCTTTGTCTCATCTGTTTGTAGGAATTTCTTTTTTTTAACAAGAGTGTCCTCCTTGTTCACCTCCCATTAAGTCCATTTTAACTCAAACAAATACAGATGCTGCAATCTGACACTGATGCTCATTGAGCTTTAAGTTCACCTTTAATATCTTTAGAATTTTTTTCTAAGTTCTTCTTTTTACCATCAAATTCAAAACTTTATTAATCCCAAAGGGAGATGAAATGGTGCCGAAACTCATACATGATCTTTTAATCAGGTCTTGTAGGTGTTGAAAGCTGTAGCCAGGAAGGATATTCTGTTTCGGTCTTTCTAGCACCGTATCTGGAGAAGCATCTTACTCAAGACACTCTGTTGTTGTTTAAAAATCTTCTTAAGAGGATGCTCACTGTTGTCCATAATTTTTCTTCGCTTTACGAAGAATTCTTTTGTGTGAAATAATCTCCTGAGGTTCTAGAGGAGTTCTTATCCTTCTGTTTGATTTCTTATCACTTTTCCTCCTGTGGCAATATCCAGGGATGTTGGTTACAGTCCAACGGATCTTAAATTTCTGAAATAAGTATGTGTAACAGTAGTCAGAGGAACATCAGGGTGCTTGAAGATGGTCCTATAATAATTATCTTTAACAGGCTTGTTTAAAACAACTCTTTCCATTGCTTCCTATTGTTGGGATATATTGCCAAAATGGAGCTAAAATCAGTTGGATGAGCCATCTGAAACCATCCCCCTTCTCTTCTCCATAAAGGAGAACAAAGAATTCCCGGAAAAATAGAGGGAGAAGCAGCCCACTGTGGGAAGCGGTCACCTTAATCACAGGCCAATCAGCTGATCCTTCAACAGGAAGTGCCCCCACTTCACTCATGGTTTAAAACACAGTGCTCGGACCTGTTTCTTTCTCTTTCCATGGGTTTCACTGCCCTAAAGGAGAGGCTCATTTCACGTGAAATACCAGAAGAAAGCTAACTGGAAGTAGCTTTCGTTTTCCTGCGTCAAAAGTCACGGATCGCAGTGTTTTATCGTGCATAGCGGCTGCGCCAACTGGGGAGACGGAAGCCTGTAAAGCTGACCGCGGACTGAGTGCGTTTTTCCCCTTTTTTTTGGACGGATCGGCCGGGAGGACGCTCCTCGCCGATCACTTCCGCAAAATACATCCTCCTCGACTTGAGAGGATATCAAGCCCTCTGCTGTAGCACCGAACTGACTGAACGTTCCCAAGGGCAGACCCGGTGCCGAGAAAACCTCTGCACGGCCGGAACCAGGCCACGGTTCCCTTGGAAACAAAACTCCTTCATGGACCGAAGGCATCTCACAGTAAATCAATTTCCTTTCCTTTTTGATGCATTAATGAGGTGCTGCACTCGGCGAGAGAGACAGGTAGATTCAGGGATTTGAATTAATGCTGATTTTTAAACTGTGCTGGTTATAAGAGTTGGTTCATTTGGTTGAAGTAAGTGTGCTGTGAGGCTGCAAGTGAGATTTCGTTCCTCTTTTTCTTTCCTTTCCTATCTTCTTTTGTTTCTACCTTAAGACCGTTATAGAATTACCACATTCAACCGCGTGGGGCCACGTGGTTGGGGGCCATCTTGATTACAGATTGTCCCTCCCCCCATTTTCTTTGTTCCTCTCATCACGTGGAAAAGGGGAGGTCCCTCA
Source organism: Cyprinodon variegatus (assembly GCF_000732505.1). Taxonomy (NCBI): domain Eukaryota; kingdom Metazoa; phylum Chordata; class Actinopteri; order Cyprinodontiformes; family Cyprinodontidae; genus Cyprinodon; species Cyprinodon variegatus. The sequence continues at coordinate 439,376 of NW_015150703.1, forward strand.
TGTAATTACACGCCTTTCTCACACACAGGTACACTGTTCGTTAATGTGTTTTGCTAAACGACTTCTGCTGCTATTTGTTAACACATTTTTAATCATTTACCAATTTTTAAGCTGGATGTATTAATTTTACATGATTAATTGCACTGTTATCATCATACCTGCTGCTAACGGACACTAGTGAATGTATTAATATCTGGCATATTTTGGACAATCTCAGAAGCCAGTAAACGGACTGTTATGGTTTTATTCCTTTGTTTTCTATTTTTTTTTATTCTTTATTTTCAATTTTGTTAAACTAGTCATTTAATCTACCTCGTGTTTATTTTTCTAGTAACGTGTAATGTTTGCATAGATGTTAGATTTTCTGTAATCCTGAATTATTAGAATAAAGACATTATTGGTTAATTTGTGTGGTTCTGGTCTTTCATATAACGGAGGGTTTATCACTCAGGTTGGATCCACCCCTTTTGGTAATAGTGCGAATAAACAGAGATAAAAGGTTCTTTATTGATAATTAATAGCTCTGCTAGCCACTTAACCTGGGCCACTAGATGGGTGGGGACATGGATTTTAACAGCCGGTCCATGAACCCTCCAGAGGTGAATCTGCAACCCCGTAAGTAGATAATTCAAAGCTACAATTATCCACCTAAGAACACTAAATTGATTTTACCTTTGATTTTGAATAGGTTAAATAATTAGCTATAACTCCAGTTTTAGTTAATCATCTATTCATTATCTGCAGGACATTATTTTGCACAACACTATGGTCCAGGTTGAGTGTAATATACACCATGTCACCAAAAAGCACAGTAAACACCTGTAGCCCTAAATAGAGGCCCGCTGACTGATTTCAAGACAGCTGCGATGCTAATTAATGGACACACCTTGAATTAATATGTCCCTTTGGTCACATCATTTTTTTACAGGTCGGTTCTATGAGTTAATTTTTAGTAATAATTCCGTTAAAGCCTGAAAAAAAATGTCTGATTTCCATTTGTTCATTTTTATTTGTTATTACTTTTTTCAGATTGAAGTCATTTCTCTGACTATTGTGGGTTTTTCTCTCATGTATTGAGAGGTACCAACCATTTTGTCCCACTGTGTACATGCACACTTAAGTAGCTTTAATTTTAATGACACAGGGAAAGGTTCATACATGCCAGAGGTGTGCAGGTCCCCTTTGACCACAGGTAAATGACTCAGACCTCACTAAGCTCATCATGAGCAAAGGTTACCTTTAGACTAAGTGGGGAGGAGATGGGTCTGGATCATTTTCCTCATTCTATAATTACCTCCTGCTGCAGGGAGGACCCTGGTCTGACACCTGCATAAAGCTGATTGCTAATTTCTGTGTGGGGTAGGGGGTAGCTCATGCAGGTGGAGACAACATGACGTTTTTATAACTTTATTTTTTTATAACGAAGTTTCTGTTTTTAGCCTAATATCACACATCAGACTTTTAATCTCCAACTATTCCTTCTGTGCATCACTGAGCGATGTCTGCAACGCTCTTCAAGGTGTTTTTAGTAGAAACCATGAAAATGTTCCCTCATAGTTGTGACTGGGAAACTTATCTATAAGCAGAAATAAACCCAGTGCCCTTCTGTTCTATCATGTGGAGCTAAAGAGACCAGCACAAAATTAATCCTCCTTTAGCTCCATGTTGTCAAATTCCAAAACTATCTATAATTCAGTTTCAGTTCTATTCAGTTTATTTCTATAGCTCCAATTCACATCATGTCATCTCAGGTCACTTTCCAGTTCACATGATCACCCAGTGAGATTGATTCAAAGTTTTCTATCTAAGGAAAACCAGCTGATTGCATCGACACATTGACTCTTCAGCAATCCCTCACACTAAGCATGCTTGTAGCGACAGTGGAGAGGAAAAACTCCCTTTGAACAGGAAGAAACC
>NW_015150703.1:443236-444818 GCF_000732505.1 Cyprinodon variegatus
GTCCGATATTCAGTTTTAAGGCCGATACCGATATATCGTGTATCCCTAATTTATTTAACTGCTTTATGGAGGTTTATGCATGTTTTGTTAAAGAAAAATGTCATTGTGATGAGAAAAATTCTAAATTTGCTCTAATGAAAATGTATCCTAGAAATTTTTAAATTATTAAAATATTGAACAATTGCTGAAAGCTGAGATTTCATCAAACGTCATAGTAAAGTTTAAATATGAATTACAGCAATGCTTCCAAAGGTTCTCTATTATAGAATACATCCTTCCTGTCAGTTAATTTGGAGTAATTACCGGCATTTTATTGTGTTTGATTGAGGTTTCAAAAGTGATGAAGCTGTGATCTGGTTTTGCAGCAGAGCGTGAAACTTCACTTCTAATTAGGATGCTAACAGACCTTACGACCTCTTTAGCTGGCCGTTAACGAGGCTTTTCGACCGAGCCTAATGGCTGTTTGGAGAACAAGTTGACAGGGAGCGCCTCAAAAGGTGATGGCATCTCGTTTTGCTAGCAGAATATTCAAAGGCCTCTGCGAGGCCTCATACTGAGACAGGAGACAAATCCAAGAGGCAACAGGCCGTCATGGAGAGGTTTTTATTTGACTCACTGGACCAGAATCCATGACAGTTCAAATTTATTCAAGTTAAGCTGAAAGGAGCTTGGTTGGCATTAGCTGTGACACCCACTAGAGCATAGAGAAATGCATAAGCACCCAGTATGAATTGATAAAAATGGAAGAGAAAACAAAAACACCTGTCCTTCAAATTACTAAGACCCTAAAAATGATTACTTTGATGCCAGCAACTGTAAATGGAACATTAATTTGAGCTTGGAAAGTTAATTTCTTAGCTGTGGGTGCTGCTGAAACTGTTGCCATGACACCGCCTCACAGAAGATGCAGCACTTTATCAGCAGGGAAAGAAAAGGAGAGCAGCAGCAGAAAGCCAGACTAAAAGTGTACATCTTGACCTTCAGCATTTCAGCAAATGGCAGAAACTATTAGTGCATTTGTAAGAGAAGAGCAGGAAACGGCCTGGTTTCAAAGGATCCTCACATTGTTTCATAAATTCAGGAAGCAGCACTTCCTGAATGTAGTTATAATATTAAGTCTGTGTTGGCTGAGTGGTGGTGGCTCATGGAGGATAATTACTGTTTGTTTCAAGCTAACCTTTGACTCACAAACTGTGCATCTCTGATTTGAATGATTACAGCTGCTATGAAGCCTAAAAGAACATGAAATTGCCGTCATGACGTAAAACAGCAGCGAGCTTCAGAAGAATCAACAGGAGCTGAACATAGAGGAGGATAACGGGAATGGATCTGTACCTTTAAAGAAACAATATGTTAAAGTATGAAGTGAATGCAGAGCCAGACAAACAGATGCTAGGTTTGCATTAATAATTTACAGTCATAATTGGCATTAATGATTGCTATTTTTCTTTCCTAATCTAATTAAGATATGAGGCAGGATCTGAGGTAACTATAGAATCTGAACCAGGTTTAGACTGTTTTTGTCATGGTCTCGGTTCTGTTGTTCTTTACTTTGCTCCTTGTTTTCTAGTTTTATTGGTTT
>NW_015150703.1:446983-449454 GCF_000732505.1 Cyprinodon variegatus
GTCTAGGCGTCTTCGAAGGATCCAGTCTAGGTAGACCGCGTCCTTGGAGGATCCAGTCTAGGCGTCCTTGGAGGATCCAGTCTAGGTAGACCGCGTCCTTGGAGGACACGTCCTAGGTTTTCGAACAGAGCCATGCTCTTCCTCTGCAGTCACTCTTTGTTGGTTCCTTGTTGTTGCTGGTCCTGTCGTCACCTTGTCTCTCCCTGGCTCCTTGTGCGTGTTTTCCCTTGATGTCTCCGTGGTTCTGGTCTGAGTTACATTTTAGTTGGACTTTTGGATTTTGCCTCTGTTATTCGTTTTTTCATTAAAACTACAAGAATTCACCTCAGCCTTTTGCCTTTGCATTTTGGGTCCTCTTAACTACAAACAAGACGTGACAGTTTTCATCTCATTGAATGATGAGGATAATAGTTACTAAAACTATTATCCTGCTCTAAGTCTTCAATGTATGTTAGATGCAGTTCCAACCAAGTTACCTCTGATGTCCTCCTCCATTTTAGATTTGATGAATCCAGGGATATGTATCTCAGGCTTTTAAGGTAGCTGTAATTAAAACCTTTATTTAAGGAACCGTCTCTTGACCCAGATGACTTTTCCAGTTATAGACCTATATCATATCTTCCTTTCTGATCTAAAACTCTTGAGGATGTAGTTACCAAACAAGTGTGTGACCACAAACATCATAATGAACTTTTTGATAAGTTTCAATCTGGTTTTAGAGCTCATCATAACACTGGAACCAGAACACCAAACAGAGCCAGTGAGCTGGAACAGACAATCCTCTGGTTAAAGGGCAAACTCTTACGTCTGATGCCACTGTTAACCACACTGCAAAAAAAATAAGTAATTTTTTCTTAAAATAAATGCGTTTGTTCTTGAATTGAGGAGGTAAAAGAAACATTTTGCCAATGGAACAAGACAATTTACACTTAAAATAAGAAAACACAATTGCATTGTCTTATTTCAAGTGCATATTATCTAAATATCTTATTTTAAGAGTAAAAATACTCATTCCATTGGCAAACTATCTCATTTACCTACTCAAATTAAGGGTGAATACACCTAATTTAAGAGATTTTTACTTATTTCTAGATCATTTTTGCAGTGCAATAACAATCAATTTTCTTAAAAACAGAGTTTTCTCTGGTATCAACAGGATCCTTTCCTAACATTAAGGGCTTCTTCTTTTTTCTTCTTTTTACAATATGCAGAACTTAGAAATATAAGAAAAAGTGCATCTTCAAATTTAAACAGCTTCTTTTTCCAGCTGTAGTAAATACTAACTTATTAAACAAAATATTATTTTCTCACACAATATTATTAGACATATTTAGTTAATATAACATAACGAGAAACTTTTATGTTAGTGAATAAAAAATATGATGTATATAATATCTGAAACTTCTGATCCCTCATTAACAGAGCTTTAAACTCTAATTTATAGAAAGAGTTTGTTGCTCTGATACACTGTTAGACTGAATATAGCTGGGAAATAGCTCTTTGTTTTCATAGTAATCCACCAATCCTCTACTGGAAAGCAGCAACACCACAACATTTAATTAGATGTAACAAATATAAACATGTTACTTGTTTGCATTATTGATTTCCAATCATTGTTCATTTTTTATTCACCAGTAAAGGTGTAATATAACTAAAAGAGAAATATATTGCAAGATCACGCACTAGAAAGTTTAAAATATTCAGCTTTTTTTAAGTATATTAGTTAAGTACAAGCAGCATGAATAGTTCATATTTAAACACACTGGGTAGTTTAGTTTTCTTATCTTTAATTCTGTACATCATTACACAATTTCACTTTTATTTCTCACCAATTAGTCAGTGAACCTTAAGAGCTCTCAGAAAACAGCAGCTCAAGTCAGAAAAAGTGAGTTTCTGTAGATTAATTTAAAAAACATCATTTCTAAACAAGCTTTTATAATAAGATAAAAGATAATCGATTACCGGTAGCTTTGTGTTAAATGTACAAAGAGGAGTCTCTTTGTAATATGGCTCCAAGGAAGAACGCGTCTGAGGATATGGAGGAACTAAGAAGAGCGATTGAATTCCTAACCGAGGAGGTTTCCTCGGTCAAAACGCAGCAAAAGGAATATTGAGCTTAGAGGATCACAGATCTCCTCCACAGTTTACCGCAGATCTTGGAGCTAATTACAACAGAAATGAATACATTTAAAATTTGGTTTGACAAAAATAAATTATCTCTTAATTTGGACAAAACAAAGTTTATCATATTTGGAAGAAAGAATTCTGAGATTAATGGAAACATTTCAATTGATAATAAAGAAATCAAAAAAGTGAATGAAATAAAGTTTCTTGGTGTGATTTTAGACCACAAGATCTGCTGGAAACCACATGTAAGCTATGTGAAAAATAAGCTTGCCAAACGCTGTGCTATTCTTAGCAGGGCGAGTCATATATTGAACCCAAAATCACTAAAAATGCTTTATTTTTCA
>NW_015150703.1:450074-451237 GCF_000732505.1 Cyprinodon variegatus
ATATTGTTTTGTTGTTCGAATAAACTGAACTGAACTGAACTGAAACATTTCTGTCCCTGCTGAATTTAGAAGATTCTTCCAGCTGTCAGAACGTCCGAAAAAAGATGGTTTCCTTCTTGCATCTCTGTAAATAATCCATTTTTTTTCCAGAGAGATGAAGTTGTGAAATGTTGGGTGAATTACTACAGCAATCTGCTCTCCAGTTGCCTCTTGTAAGGCAAGATGTGATCTCAGACAATGTATACAGTTTCTGCGCTAATCTCAAGAAATTAAATGGGAGGATATGTTTGATTTAAAGCTGAAGCAGACTAACTTGTTTGTTAGGGATTAACTGCACTATAGCTTTGTTGAATATGCATGTTTAAATCTATATTTGCATCCTTGCTAATTATTACGTTTCTTCACTTCTTTAAAAGGAGCTGTGACACCTCAAAGCCTCATCGGTGTCAGAACACGCAGAGCAATCTGGGATTTATTTTAATTAGATGTGCCGACAAAAACGCTATGTTCTACATGTTGCTCTTGTACTGAAGTGTCTGAAAAACTCCAGCCGGCAACAATAGACGATGGCGGCAACAATGAGTGTTTCCCTCTGCCTGCAGAGAGCTGACCTGCGCTGCCTATTTTAAGCGTTCCTGTATATTTGTTTACAACCAAAAACCTGCAAAGCTCCAACTAGGAAACCTGCAAATGGAAATAATGAAAATCAACGGTTGTATATTGAATTTTATCCTTGCAACTTGCATCATTCCTGTCAGATTTGTGGAGATTTCTTATTTGACCACCACCAAAACAAAAAAGACCTCGCATAGGAACGTGAGGCTCTCTCTAAGACTGAGAGGAAGGTTGTAGGTGCCACCAGAAGGTACTTAATTTTACTGGGACGTAGGTAATCTAGAGTGGGATCCCCCCCAGTTATCCAGGTTGGCACCATAGGATTAGTGTGTATCGGGCAGAGTTAAATTACCTGTAGATAATGGGAAAGGTTTTGCAGTTCTATCGTAGTAGAACAAAAGGCAAGGTTTCCGGGGAATTGTCAACTGCCCAAGGAGAAATTTTTTGATCAAATGCTAACGGCTTTAAAGATAATTAGAAATCAAATACTGGAAAATTAGCTAAAGTCCTCTTCTTCTCCATAAAAGAAGAAAAAGGAAAAAAAAAAA
>NW_015150703.1:451812-453049 GCF_000732505.1 Cyprinodon variegatus
AAGATTTTGAAAACATTGCACATCAGTTCATGCAGTTATTTGACTTTCTATATCTGTAACAGAGGAGTTAACATGAAGCTTTGTAGCAGATACAAATAACGACAAAGCTAAAATCAATGGAGTAGACTTTGAAAGGCTTCAGAGGAGAGGGAGATATGAGTCAGGTAGACGGATAATCAGGCATCTTTGGCTTTCAATAAGCTGCTTTGTGGATTTTAATCATTTTCAGGATCTTTTGTCTCAGGATTAACAGAATCGTCAGAAACAGCTTTCAGAAGCAATTCAAGTTAGAAAATTCACCCTCCTTAATAAAGCAACCCCTGAGTCATCTCGGCTTTTTATGTATTTATAAGCAAATGGCAAATTTGTTCAGGTTTTGGCTTTTTTTTAGTTTATGTTAGGGGTTGCAAGATGGAGCACTCTGTAGCGCACTATTGCCTTGCACCAATAAGGTCCCAGGTTCAGTTTCCGGTTAAGGGTCTTTCTACATGGAGTTGCATGATTTCCATGCGTAAGCTGACTTCCTCAGTACAAAAACATGACTGTTAGGTTAATTGGTATCTTTAATTTGTCCTTGAGTGTGTGTGTGTACTTTTGCACGATTGTATGTCCCTGTGCTGCCCTGCAATGGACTGGTGATTGCGCTGTTCTTTCCTCTCCACTGTCGCTACAAGCATGCTTAGTGTGAGGGATTGCTGAAGAGTCAATGAGTCGATGCCATCAGCTGGTTTTCCTTAGATAGTAAAATTTTAATCAATCAGACTGGATGATCTGGTTGAACTGTGCCTTGAGATGTTGTGTGCTGGGAATTGGTGCTATAGAAATAAACTGGATTTAACTGAATAGATTTCATAAGCTGTGAGTTTTCTCTGCTGTGGGAGGTAACTGGTTTTTGTTGCAGGGATAGAGCAGGGGAGTCGAGACTAGGGGTGTAAATAATAATGGTTTTGTATCGATGCATCGATCCAACAGCCGATGATCAGACGCATCGATACGTCCGCTAGATAATAATCGATTGATGTTTTTTTTTTCCTCTGGTCTATTTTTATTCATTTGCTCCTGGGCGTAATTTTCCCTCCCGTGCTGCGGTGGCGCTAAACCTATTTTGCCCTCCTATCCCGCTTCCTGGTTATACTCTTGCAGCAGTGTGTTGCAGTGAGCTTGATGCAGACATTTTTAAATTATGCTCAATATTGAAGCGTGGTCTGTGCTACACGCTGTGGGTCTAGATACGGCC
>NW_015150703.1:453905-456187 GCF_000732505.1 Cyprinodon variegatus
TTGAAACTTTGTTTAGCCTGTAAGGTCTAAAAAAAAAAAAATGAATTAATCAATTAATCGAATCGAATCGTATTGTGGTGTATTCTTGAGTATCAAAAATAATCAAATCGTTGGGTCAGGAAATCGATACTGAATCGAATCGCCATGATGGGTGTGATTTACACCCCTAGATGAGACAGAGGTGTACATGATGCTAATCGATGAGGAGCTGTAATTTTGCACTCATAGACTGAGACCGATATGAGAGACCTAAGGCTATAACAGTGTTTCTAAACGGGAAAAATAGACACTATTTGGTGTCCTAATGTCCAGGACCAAGGTTTTGTCCATGTCAGCTAGAAGCAACTCCTATCTAATGAAGCACCTAGCATCGTCTCACCATTCCACAACAATGACCTACAACTGGCTTCCATAGTTGTCTTGTTATGCTGTGCTACCTTGCACATTATGTTGATTTTCTTGAATCTATTTCATGGTACTGACCTTGCTGGCTCCAGGCAGTAGGTGCAGTTTGACATAAGGATCTGAGAGCCCATTGTGGTCCATTGGTTTGAGCCCCTATGGAGGTAAAACAGAGAGTTAGTATGGAATGTATGCAAAAGCATTTCACAAATAAAAGAAATATGATTTCAAAAAAGTAAAAACAAAAATCCACTAGGCTTTGTTTCCAAGTTTGAAGATGTTTTGCTTCCCATCCAAGAAGCTTTTTCACTTCAAAATGTCAGAAATAATGTTGAGTTTGAGGCTCTTATACAGCAACCCAACAAAGCTTTTAGAAAACATGCAAATTAAAACGGACGAACGGGTTCACCCCTTTGGAATGGGGAATAACAAAATAAGCCAAAAAAAAACTCAATTCTGAAAAAGCCTACTGGATGGGATGCAAAACATCTTCAAACTTAGAAACAAAGTCAGGTGGATTGCTTTTTAACTTTTTTTTTTCTTCTTTTAAAATGTATTTAGTGTTTGGTATCGCTGTGATGAATCACATGAACATCGTGGCGTAAAGAATGGGGCCTAAGACTACTTGGGGGTTATGAACCAGTTTTCTACACCAATAAATACTGTAGTTAAAATGAAGAGAAGACTTGATTAACTTGCTCTCAAACAGCAATATGCATGTTAATGATGTGGATCAACAAGCAATTGCAAAACAAAGATTTCAAAGTGTATCTATGCTTTTCTACATCATACGGTTAATTAATTCTTTTAATCACTTGATTTTTATAATAAAAACAATAAATGACATATATTGCTTTCAAAAACTACCTTTGAGATTAATCATCCCCTCTGGGAGGTGACCTTATTTAAAGGGCAACAAAATTCAAGCTGTGAAACATGCTTGTAAAATAATCTGGTTTCACAGGAAACAATAAAATAATTGAGTTGCTTTAATTTATCAGTTACAAGCAGATGCTTAAAAAGAAAAAAAAAGATGAACTAATGTATTTTCTCAGCATGGAAGGACAAGGAGAGCATTGGTTAAAAAAAAAAGGTTTTAAAAACAGGAAAATGTCACAAACAAAAATGGTGATTATAGATTTTATTGACTAATCGACCAGCCTGAGGAGGAATATGAAGAAAAATTGTCAGGTTGGGTGGAGGCTATGAGGACCCAAATGCAAAAAAGAGTAGGCAGAGATGAGTTTTGCCGATTTAATTATGGACGAACAGGTAACTTAGGCAAAAATCCAGAAAATGCTAAACCTAACCATTACCAATACATACCTCACCCTAACCTTAACCCAATTGGCACCTTAAACCTTATAATTAGCAAAATATCCTGACTTTGCAACAACTGGTCCTCAATTTGATGGTGAAATTGAAAAACGGTCCTCTCACTCTGAGTGCTACACACTCTACAGAGCAACGTATTCTCATTATCAGTTCGTATGAAATCTTACAAAAGTTATGCACAGTATTTCGTACGTTTTTGACGTTTTTCCTCGAAAAGACAGATCAGTGCGCATGCGCAGCCAGACAGACGAAAAAAGCAGATCCGCAGACGGATGTAAAAATCGGAAAAACAGTGCAATAGTCACTTCTTCATGTCTCTAACTACGTTGCTTGCTGTTTTGTATCTTAGGGTTGGGGTTAATTGTATGTTAAATTATATGTTATGCGTCGAGGCAAGACGTAAAAATACGACGAAATACGACGAAAAAAACGTCAAAAACGTACGAAATTAGGGTGCATACTGTAACTTTCCGTACGATTTCATACGAACTCATAATGGGAATTTTACGGAAGAGGATTAGGGCCACTGGAAAAAAAAAAAAAAA
>NW_015150703.1:457897-459067 GCF_000732505.1 Cyprinodon variegatus
TTTTTTTTTTCCCAGTGGCCCTAATCCTCTTCCGTAGAATACACTGTACAGAGCTACACACACATATTTTTGTCAGGGTTCCCATGTGTATCTTATCACTTATGTAACATTGCATGAATGCACATCTACCTATATATGAATTTACTGTATATTATGCAGCAATGAACTGGTCTTAGTGCCATATAATAAAAATATAAGATGAGGATTATTGAATCCTATGTATAGTAACAACCATTTAACTTAATGTGGAATAGGGAGTGGGAGATAATAAAAAAAAGATGAGCAATGTTACCTGACTGTATCCATGCTGCAGTCTAGATTTTTTTTTATTGTTTTGTCAGTATGGGATTCAACGTGCATATCGTGTGCATCATGTGTTTTACGTATAAGTGTATGCTATATTTATGATATGAGATAAATTAACAATATCAAATATATTTAGAATATGGCATCTTATATTGTTGTTTGCAGACTATAATCGTAAGTACAATATGTAGGCTGTTTAGTATGTTTGTTACACTTACAGCAGGTATTATGGATCTGATTTGTCAGGAAGCAGGAAAACCTGCCTTATAAAGACCCGGGAAAGCAGAGAGGAACACGGAATAATGGAGCGAACATAAAAGTTTACCATTACCTTTGAGAGCAAATCAATATGACACCCGTAGAGATGAAGATGTAAAGGTCAATCATACAATGAACATAATAGGGCAGCGGGCAGGTACCCACAGAGTAAGTGAAAGAGCCTGAAGGGCTGCAGAGGGAATACTTTTCAAAAACAACCTGTCTGAGAACATGTTCTCTAAGGACTTTTATGTCTCTTTATCTTTGTCCATCTAAGGTTGAGGTTGATCTGTTCCTTCCTTGAAAAAGTATTTTTCTACTATGAACATTTTAAAATTTTTACGGAAGAGGATTAGGGCCACCGAAAAAATGAAAAAAGTTAACTGAATTTAAAATTTTATTTCAGTAAAATATGTGAAAAAAGTCAGAAAACTGAGCATGATGGAAGGGATTTTACGGTGGCTGAGAAGTGCAAAACACATTTACAATTCAAAAACACATTACCAAATAAAAAACAAAATAACATTTGAAGAAACAAAATTATATTTTATGAAACAAATGTATTTTTGAAAAAAAAGTAAAAAATTTTAAAAACAAATTTACATT
>NW_015150703.1:462599-464840 GCF_000732505.1 Cyprinodon variegatus
TAGAATTGAGTCGGACTACGTCAGGCTAGGCAAAATGCCCCTTTTACCTCCTCAATACAAGAACTTATTCAATTTTAAGAAAAAAGTGACTTATCTAGATTCAGATTTTTTCCCAGTGTAGCTAACAGTATCACAAAAAAAAGTCTAATTAGACAGGTTTAGCTCAGAATGCAAATTAATTTGGTTTAGTTGTTCTAGATATTGTTTCTTTTTGCTAGTAGTAGTCATTTAGCTGTTAGAGATTCACAATATTGCAAATTCAGCTGATATCTGATTTGCCAATATAAACTGGCCGCTAACCATATACCGATATTTTATTTTACCTTGACCAACTTGCAGAGACTATGCTGGTGAAGATTCACAGTCATCTGGATCATAGTCATTCCAAAAAAAGAAAATAAATCCACTGGACTTATTTTCTATGTTTAAAGACATTTCTCTTCCCATTTGGGAAAATATTTCAATTTAAAATGTCAGAAATAGCGTTGAGTTTCCGGCTGTTAGGTTTGTTCAATGATGATTATAAAATTAATGTGTGTATGCATATGAAACATTGAGAAAGGAGATGCTTCACTCTGCCTTATGATTCAGTCAGTGGAGCATCCTGCCTTATGACCTGATCAATTGTCCTTTCAGAACAATACTCTGTTTTGTAACCATGTGTTATGTTCTGTTAAAAAATAAGGCACTGCAAGGAGGGGGGTCAGAGAGAGAGTGTTGGGTTGCAGCTCTTTTTCCCCTTCTGCAGAGGCCGTTGTTGAAAATCCCTCTCTGTGTGAAATCAGTCCTTCTTTTACGTACCTACATTTTTGAACCTAACACAGGCTTTATACATTAGCCCAACAAAGCCTTGTTTTTGTTTGGAAAACATGCTAATTGATGGGTCCACCCCTTTGGAATGGAGGTCATTTGGTTTCATTGTTAGCCTGCAAAGCCCCGTACCTGTCTATGTCTCTGAATCGAGGCTTTATAGAGTGGACCAAAAACAAAGCCTAGCTTTGGCTTAGAAAACATGCTAATTGAACCAGACGAACGGGTCCGCCCCTTAGGAATGGGGGTTCTTTGGGTTGCAAAAAAATAACCCAAACGACCAACAATTCTAAGGGGCAACAGTTCTTAATTTACAAATTTTTTTTTATATTTCAGCATCTGCCTCTGTGGTCTACTACAATCTATTCTATTATTTGATAAAGAGTCTTTCCTTTTTCCCCATTTCATTCACTCAGTAAATTAGAAACATAAACGCTTTAATTTTATCTAAAGGTTTCGATTAAAAGAGTTCTGATTACTTAAAGTCTGTTTTCATCATAATTAAGTTTAAGTGTTTTGTTAAATAACTGCTTATTAAGGAGTAATGGACTGTAGGAGTGAGCTATTTGCTGGCTGCCAGTCTGTTAGTAAATCTGAGGACATCATTCCCTAAACTGAAGAAATTGATTTCCCAAACAAATGATTATTTCAACAGCCAGCACTTTATGGACGATGCAGAAGCTGAATGCAAAACACAAACAAATGAAATGAAGAAATAAAGAAGGCCTCGGTTAAAGGTTATTATATATATACAACCCTGGAGAATTGTAACCAAGTTAACATCAGATTGAAGATCTATTTTTTCAGTGAGACTGAAATAGAAAAAAAAAATCAAACAACTTTCATATACATATTTGTCCACGTTCTAAATATAATGGCTCCCCTCTCAGCCCGGCACTCAGCAGAAATTACTGACAGCAAAATGACACACTTCACTTCCTCTCCAATAAGAAATGACTGTTTTACATCTCATCAGCACAAATAGAAACACCGTGACATCGATTTCTTTTAGCTGTATCTCATAGTCATGCCTTCATTTGGTTTGATGGTTTTAGAAATAATTTGATTTGCTTTTGAAGAACTAATTCAGTTCATTCAGAGAGTGGCTATTGTGTTATGAGAAAACAGTTAAAAAAGAACCCGTTTTGGGAGGAGAGGTGATAGGTAACTGCGGAATGCGCTATCACTTTAAAGGAGAAGTCATGTCAGCAAAGAATGATCAATGGATCATTATTTATACCTAAAACGAATAAAACTAATGAATTTAGCGTTAATCAGTAAAAAAAATAAAAATAATAATTTTCGTTGTGATCACTGAGTCTGGGAGCGGCCATTTTTGCCCAAATATAGTAACACCTCCCTAGCCTCGTGAGACCATCCTGATCTCGCGAGCTTTCAAGGTTTCACTCGCAGATCAGTCTGGAGACTCTC
>NW_015150703.1:466870-468340 GCF_000732505.1 Cyprinodon variegatus
AACATCCAGTGAGCGGCAGTTCTGTGGGCGGAAATGCCTTGTTGATGCCAGAGGTCAGAGGAGAATGGCCAGACTGGTTCGAGCTGATAGAAGATTAACATGGATTCATAAACACCTGCATTTTATTTCAGGGTTAATCTCTGTTTAAAGTGTTAAATTATAATTAAAAATGTCTCTGGACCTTTACTGGTTGATGCTTTTCTTTATTCGGACCCCGCTGATTTTTAATTGGTTACCACGGATCTAGGCTAAATTATCTTTAAGTAAAACAAGTCAATTTTTATTTACCAAGCTGAAAAAGAAACCAATTTTATGTTATGTGTTCTGAAATGCACTGGAAAAAATGAAATATAGATAAGTCATTTTTTCTTAAAATAAGTGCATTTGTTCTTGGATTGAGGAGGTAAAAGAGAAATTTTGCCAATGGAACAACACAAGTTAGATTTAAAATAAGAAAACTCAATTGCATTGTCCTTTTTCAAGTGCATATTATCTAATTATCTTAATTTAAGAGTTAAAATATTCATTCCATTGGCAAACTATCTCATTTACCTACTCAAATTAAGGGCAAAACTTTTGAAAATTTTAAATTTTACCCCAGAGGGTAAAGTAAAAAAAAAAAATTCCCAAAAACATAACCCTTTAAAATCTTCATTCATTTCCTATGATATTTATCAAATTCCTGTAGAGCTGAAACATCAATTCTCTTTGTTTGTTTTCCACTTAAAGGAGGAGCAGCAGCATGAGAGGTGATTGGAGAGGTTAAAGTGTCGCTTTCATCTGCTGCTATTGTTGCCTTCAGAAACCACCTGAACTGCCACCGAGATGGAAGGCATTACATGAGGTTGGCCTCGGATGAACAGGCAGCTGCGTCACGCGGCTGATTGCACAAGCAAGCTGTGAATACTCTGTTGATCATAATTACTGAGGGTTGGAGGAAAAATGACCCCTGCAAAAGGCAGATGGGAGTGGATCCACACACCTTCTATCTCATGTATGCTCTTTCATAACATCTCAGCTAAATAGCGGCCTGACAAAAAAGCTGTAAAATGAAGTTGAGCTCCTTGTTTGGGAGGAAGTAATTACCACTATCATTATCATCATTCAGACTAAGCCATTGCTTGGCATGGTTGTTAGGAAAGAACACAGAAACTTACATCTATCAAACTGAACTGGGGGTTGAGGAAAACTTTTTATGCGACTGATACTTCGATTTATCAGGTGCAGATTTTAACCTGCCTCCTTGAGTTGATTAGCAGCTAAATACTCTGCCATTATTCGTAGCATGCACTAGCTGCTGTGGAATTCAAAATGTATGCTAATTTGTTCGGTAAGTGCAGGAAGTCTGCACCAAACAGTAATGTACAATCAAAACAACGCATGACAAATGAAGTTCAAATCTGGAAGTCATTAAATTGAGTCATTATATTGAGTCAAAGGGATCTCATTAAAGATAAATTAAAAGCTGTT
>NW_015150703.1:469937-472658 GCF_000732505.1 Cyprinodon variegatus
TAAATCATTTGAGCAAAAAATAAAAAATAGACACATATGACCAAAATTCTATTTTCTAAAATTATGTATTTTTTTGTCAGTTCCCATCATGTTAAATAGTTTGTTTGATCTTGCTTCAAGGCCAGTGTTTACATAGCCTTAGAAACAAACATCTGTTTTGCGAAAAGAAGTTTTTATCTCTATTTTTCAATCCTTATTTCCCACATGAACGCATCTTCTCTGTTGTGCTATCAGCCTCTTCATCGACAGGGCATACGTCTTCATTATCATAACCGAATGCTTGCTATCACATGTGTGCAGGAAGCATCAATCACAGAGCAGCAGATAACAAGTTGGATGGTGGAGGAGTTTATTGATCAAATCCAGAGGAGACTGAGCCAGAGTTATGATGAGGTGGGGGTTAACCCTTCAAAGAGCAGCGGGGGTCAGATACTGGTGACTTCAGTTAATTAGGAAATGATAGAAGCTAATAAGAAGAGCTGACAGATGGGTCCTATTCATTCAAAAGATAACTGAAAGGTTGTAAGAGAGAAGAGGTGGAATATAACAGGAGTCCCATATAGATCATTTATTAGTTCCAACACCAACCTCCCTGATTGGGCTTAAAACAAAATAAATATAACAATTAGCAGTTCATCAGTGAATTTAAAAGGCTGGTCAATAGTTTACAGACATAAAAAGGTCATCATGCACTGCAAAAATGATCTAGAAATAAGTAAAAATTTCTTAAATCAAGTGTATTTATCCTTAATTTGAGCAGGTAAATACGATGATTTGCCAATGAAATTAGTATCTTTACACTTAAGATAAGATAATTAGATAATATGAACTTGAAATAAGACAATGCAATTGTTTTTTCTTATTTTAAATGTAAATTGTCTTGTTCTATTGGCAAAGTGTTTTATTTCTCCCTCAATTGGAGAAAAAATGCTCTTATTTTAAGAAAAAAAAATACTTACTTAGATTTCCATTTTTTGCAGTGTGGATCTATGTTCACAAACTAAATCTTTTCATTTGGGCTTTTATTTATTGGGGTCACCACAGTAAGTCTTGCACACAGATTGCTGGGGTTACAAACTACACTGCAAAAACATTCTAGAAATAGGTCAATATTTTTTTAATTAAATGTATTTACCCTTAATTTGAGCAGGAAAATAAGATGATCTGCCAATGGAATGAGTATATTTACTCTTAAAATAAGATAATTAGATAATATGCACTTGAAATAAGACAAATCAATTGTGTTTGCTTATTTTAAGTGTAAATTGTTTTGTTTCATGGCAAGATGTCTCTTTTACCTCCTCATTTCAAGAAAAATGCAATTATTTTAAGAAAAAATTACTTATCTAGATTTCGATTTTTTCCAGTGTAAACGCTAAAGTTACAGTCTAATACAAAGTTTTAACTTTATTTTATGAATGACCAGGTGTCATGATCTTGCAAAATGTTTTACAAGGTTATATTTTGGGACATTATCACTATCAGTTACTTTCATCTGATGAAAAGTCTCCCATTGTGTGCATCCTTTCAAATGCAAAAACTCAGACTTGACTCAGTTTGAACACCTGTAAATCAAAAACCACAATTAGTTCAGAGCTGTAATTTACTATTTAATCTATAGAGGTTTAAATAATTTCACTTGCAACATTTCAGGTCGATCAAACATCTGGAAGTGGGTCAGGGGCATTACTTATCATGACTCGTTAGGCCCTTCAAAATCTTAATTGACACAGCATTAGGAATCCCATCTTAGGAAGGTAACTTATTTCTACTTTAGCAAATCTTTATTTAGAACATTCTTGTATGAAAACAATGTATATAAAAAAAAACTAACTGTTTTAAATGAATACTAACTGTTGTTTTAAATTTGCTTTAAATCTAATTTGACCTAAATCCAAATTCACTAACATAAACTTTGGTTTTTAAACAAACATCCACATAAAAATGTGAAATTACTGCATCTTTCTATTCATAGGGGTTTTAAACTATTAGTCCATTTGACCTCTTATGGGTACACACTTCATTAGTTTTATTTAATCAAATCACTTATGTATATTAGATTTAGTTACATTTCAGTAATTTAGATGGTTGTGTGCTGAAATATTTTAAACTCTGAGTTTGTTAGGATTCCTGTCTTTGTGGTTTATGTTTTTGTTTTTGTCTCCCTTCCTCCACCAGGAGGCGCCTGGTTCTGGTCTGCCTCCTCACACACCTGCAGAGGGTTACCTCGTTAACGGAGCGCTCTTAAGCTGCTGACTGCCACTACCTCGACGCCAGAGTGTTTGCCAGTTTTGGGTTCTCTAGCCAAGCTGAGTTTTTACTGAGTCAAACTGACTTTTGTCAACCTGAGTCCTAACCGAGTTATTTTGGCTTTGCCTCTCGGCAGGAAGTCACCCGGCAAAGTGGATGTTTTCGGACCTCCTCTCCCTGGAAGGATCATCTAAGCTTCAAACTGAGCTGGGGATTCAAACTGGAGGTTTGGATCTACTTTCCTCCAAGGGATCGTTTGGGATTCACACTGAGCAAGGGATTCATCTCCACACCAACCCATTCAAGTACCGCAGGAAATCCAAGTGGCAGTCAGTTTGTCCGTTCACCTGCAAACAACCGCATTCTGGGTAAACCCTGTCCGCGCTCCACCGAATGAGACAAACACTGGAACTACCACACACAGGGCCGGATCTATCAAAGGTTTGCGTGTATAAAAACGTGAGCTATTTC
>NW_015150703.1:474007-476149 GCF_000732505.1 Cyprinodon variegatus
GAAAATACCAGTGCTTAAATGATCCTAATAGCATCACCACATTGGGCTGTAATTCTAAAGACAATATTTTACACACCGAAAGTTATTTTATTGCCAATTATAAAATTCAAATTCATTATGACAAAGTGATCGCTTAATCTAGTATTTTCCCAAAAGTCCCAGAGATCATGAAGATGTTTTTATAAAAAGGGGAAACTCATCCTGACCAGCATTGGCTCGGATCCCTCCTATTAGGGCCATGTTTGCTCATTCCCTCTTCGTTATTGTTGGATCATGAACTCTAAACATAGTAAAGGCAGGTGAGACCTGCAATGCTATAAATATTATTCTGAGTTTCTTGCAACCTGTTAGATGAGTCGGTGATGTACTTTCAGATTAATTTGGTATTGCACCACACTCCCGATTAAAAGATATGAATTTTTTTCACTGAGTACCTGATTATTTCTTAATTTATTTATTATGTTTTGCCATTTCAATCTCTTTAAGCTCTTTTCTGGTTGTCATACAGGTTTGATTCAACTATGATTTTGATTCTACATGTAAATGAAATAAACTAACTCGTGCTTAAAAACATTCTGCTTAAAATTAAATCATGAAACCCTTTAAGACTCTTTTAATAAAGCTTCTCTGGCATGCTTCTAAGAAACTGAAACATCTGCTGTAATTTCTCTAAAACAGACATAAAGGAGGATATTTCTTAAAGAAGGCCTTGCAGCGCTACGCTGCTTTCTAAAGTATGGAAAAATCAAGGAAACACAGATGCATCCTTCCTCTCATCTCTTTCAGCATTTTTGCCTAAAGGAGCAGGATAACTACAAAGGGATACAAGTTAGGCCACTGAGAAAAGACATCAGCATAATTTAAACTTTGTTAGAGCCTTAGTCTGAGTTTCTGCTTCCTTTTCCCTCTCTGCTCCTGCTGTTTGCACAAAAGCCAAGTCAAACATTCATCAATATCAGCAATTTCTGCTAGTCTTTGCCAGATCTGCATACTTAGGACAAATTTGTTTCAATCACTTTGTTTTCTGCTGACATTATTTCTGTTCATTCTTCTACTCCATCGCGTCTGTTTCACTGCCATCTGTCTGCCATCTTATCTGATGTCCAGATAGTCTCAATAGGGCCTGTCTGCTCACTGCCTGCTGCCATTTCCAACTCCATCCCACCTGTTCAGCCTCCAGACTGTTCCTCTGTTCAGCTTGCAGTCAGTAACAACAGTTCTCCATCTGGAGCAAAACATTTAACCCAATGCTCATTTCAATCATTATTGCCATTGTTAACAGTTGTTAAACATCTAAGATGCTTTGTGTGTTTTTAATCCTTTGTCATTAAGTAACAATTAGGTTTGGTCATAAAGAGGAAAAAGGACAAAGGGAGTAAAATACAAAGAATCCCCGTGATAAAATCATCTAAAATGGAATAGGCATTTAATAATAAAGGCAAATATTGTGGAAATGGCGGCCTAGATGTTAGGGTATAGATCTTAGAATCTAGAGGTTTTGAGTTCACAGCCGACTCCCACAGACTGCCTGGGTCCCTGAGCAAAAGACCCTTAACCCTTATAATGCTCCCTTGGCACCGCACTGTGGCAACCCACTGCTCCCCAATGGGATGGGTTAAATACAGAGAGTGAATTTTGTTGCTCTTCACTTGTGACGGTGGAATGACAATAAAAGCTGGAAAAAAAAGATAAAAAAGAAGAAACTTCAATCCATGTACCAAAAGAATCCATGGGAACATAACATAAAAGGCAATAAAAAACTATTAATCGACACTGTTAAAAGCAAACGTGGTGGTATATATCCATCCATCCATTTTCTGACACGCTTAATCCCAAGTGGGGTCGTGAGGGGTTCTGGTGCCTATTTCCAGCTATCTACGGTGGAGACCTGTGCACCCTGGACAGATCACCAGTCCATTGCAGGGCAACACAGAGACAAACAGGACAAACAACCATTAACACACACACTCACACCTAAGGGGAACTTAGGCTACGTTCACACTGCAGGCCTTAATGCTCAATTCCGATTTTTTTGTGAAATCGGATTTTTTTTTGCGTGTCCGTTCACACTTCCAAGTATATGCGACTTGTATGTGATCTACTGTGTGAACTGAAAGCTTTCAACCGAAGTGTCCCGCATGC
>NW_015150703.1:476939-480584 GCF_000732505.1 Cyprinodon variegatus
TATCTAACAGCAAATTAAAAATGAAAAGAAACAATAGAAATATGTTTATTATTTACAAAGTTCAGGTGAACGCCGACTCCTCTAGTTCATAGGTCAGTATTGGTAGCCCGTCCTATGACTCAGTACCCATAAAGTAGCCCTCAGCCTTAAAAAAGTTGGTGACCCCTGCACTGTAGTATATTTATATTTATATATATATATATATATATATAAAATCACAGGATTTGTTGTTGATGAAGAGAGGAATAAACACAATTAAGCTGGTACATTTATTTTTATCACATGTTATGGAGGGAGAACGGATTATTTCAGTCAGCTAAAATATATGGTTCCCCCATTATAACGCTGGCAAATATGGGACTAATGCTACCAAAATCACAGGATTTGTTGTTGACACACTGACTCAATGTGTGAATGAGAATAAAGCAGTTGCACTGTGATATGAATTTGTATGTTGTCAATATACATGTAAGGATTCAGAAAACATGGATGTAAAGGTAATAAAGGTATTGTCAGGGTAACAGAAGCCCCTTTTGGACACTAAAGGTGATTTACTGTTCAATACTGTACACCTTTTAGTTCTTTAACTTTTACGATAATCATATGATTATGTCAACCATTCTAAAAGTCAACATTAGGCTCTCTTGCTGTTTGTTGCTATACCTTTAGCCATCCAAAGCTTAACTAAATGCTTCAGTTCGTGCCGTGTCATGTCGCCAGTAAAATGGGGAAAAATAATATACTTTTTTAAAACTTTATCTCCGGACATTTTGTGTTAGAAAATATGACAAAATAGGACTTTTGATAAAACCATAATACATACACTAGTTTACATGCAAAGTCAATGGTTGACGTGCATCAAGGCGCAGCTGTCAGGATCCCAGTTTTTGTGTTTGTCTGTTTGTCCTGTCTTTTGTGTTTCTCCCTTCCACCACCAGGAGGCGCCTGGCTCCGGTTCACCTCCTCACACACCTGCAAGCTGTTGCCTCATAACTGGACTGCTCTTAAGCTGCTGGTTGCCACTAATTTGATGCCAGTTTGGGGTACTCTAGCCAAGCCTTGTTTATTCTGAGTCTAATCTGAGTTTTTGCATTTTGAGTTTTTGTTCTCTAGCCAAACTGAGATCACATTGAGTTTTGCTGAGCGCTTGTTTCTCCCCGAGTCTCGACTTTGTTTGTTCTTTGCCTTTCGGCAGGAAGCCTTCCTGCAAACTTCTCCCAAGTGGGATCAACTGAGTCAACAGGATGTTTGGATCCAGCCCCTTTGAGCACGCTGAGATCACACAACACGCTGAGATCACACAACAAATCCTCTCCTTCAAGATGAACAACTCCAATTCCCCACTGAGCCTGAATCTAACAGTCTGTCTTCCCCTCGTCTTCCAGTTTCCCGGCCGAGCAGAGTTCGGAGGAACTCTGCACCAAACTCAAAATACTCTTCAATAAAACCCGTTGAACTTTTATACTGTGTCTCTCTGTTTGGCTTCACTGCATGTGGGTCCAAGCCTTAGAAAAATCATGACAGCAGGAAAATGTCCTGCAGCACATTTTGAGCAGCTGAAGCAGAACCTCGTGAGCCTCTGAGAATCTGACGCGTGTTACGTGCTTCAGAAGCATCAGCTGCTGGACGAGCCACATCAACCAATCAGAGAAGTTGATAATGGAGCTGGCAGGGAGACAGACACAGCACTGCTGATGCAGAGCGCTATGATCACTCCTCTCAAACAGTTTATTAGCACCTAAATTAACTTAAAATGTCTAAACCTGCCAGCAAAATATGTTCGATTTTATTATTCTGGTGCCTTAGTTTCCATCGTGCATGAAAAACGCCTTCCAGCTGCTGTGAACAGTAGCGGAAAAACACATTGCGGCAACCGGGCCAGAGGCTGCCTTTGAATGGGATTCCCAGTGACAGCGTACCACTGTTATACGGGGGTCTGAGCGTCTCCGTCAGCGAAATTTTTGAGGGCAGAATGGTGGAGTTTCTCACTTAAAAGCATTCAAACTACTTTTTACCCACTGATCACAGCAAATATAGCTGCCATTGTTCCTGGCAAAGAAAGGATAGGGTAGCTCCGCCCAACGTACATCAGAACCACTTTTTCACCGTGCAGCCAGAGCAGCAAACATACTTCAGCTGCGCGTCAGAACTCAGCTTGTGCAAGCATCAAAAATGAAGCAGCATGCGCGTTTTTGCTGCTTCTGCTGCTTGTGGTCTGAACGTAGCATTACAATGCCCTGTAGAACCATTAGAGAGAACCCCATGGCTGTCATAGGGGTGAGGACATGGTGCAATGTTGATCTGAAAGGATGCATGTGCAGTAAAATGCTACCCAGTGGCAGAGCATTGTTACGTTCCCACAAGTCTGGAATAAAATAACCATGACTACACTACAAAAAATCTAAATCTAGATAAGTCATTTTTTCTTAAAATAAGTGCATTTGTTCTTGAATTGAGGAGGTAAAAGAGACATTTTGCTAATAGAACAAGGCAATTTACACTTAAAATAAGAAAACACAATTGCATTGTTTTATTTCAAGTGCATATCATCTAATTATCTTATTTTAAGAGTAAAATTACTCATCCCATTGGCAAACTGTCTCATTGACCTGCTCAAATTAAGGGTGAATACACTTAATTTAAGAATTTTTTACTTATTTCTAGATCGTTTTTGCAGTGTACTTCCTCTCCTCTCTCAGCCACAAACATAAATGGCATTATTCTGGACTTGCAGCTGTGGTTAGGATGCTTTTTTGTTTTTCAATGTCCCCCGGGCAGAATTTTTCTCTTTCATTGTGTCTAAACACTATTATACTGTAAACAAATGCTGCAGGAGGATGAACCTTTGACATGTCCTTGTTTCTGCCAACTTACGTAAAATTGCTAAGTTCTCTGTTTCCATATTGGCCTTCGGATTTAAGTGAATGCTTTAGTCAAAGACAAAAAAGCAGGGATTTTTTCTTTTACAAGGAGAAATCCACCCCTCGCCCCAAAAAAATATATTTTCCTTGAGTGCAACTTCTTAAAAAAGGAAGAAAGAAGCTTTAGCTCAAATAAGCAACCCATTTAATGTAAACAGGTTTTCTGCAACAATCAAAGAAAAAGGTAAAAAGAAAGGAAAAGAAACTCACAAGGATCATGAGACGGAGCTCATGAGAAAGGACCAGGAGATGGCGTTGGTCTGATAAGGGTCTAAGGGCGTGTCGGCCGGTTGGATCAGAGGTAGGGATTGATTGGGGGGGACTTAAGTTTGGAGCTTAACTCAGCAGCTTACCTTTTTGTACCTGGGAATAGGAAGCTTCAATCCATCAGAAATAAATGATCAACAAAAACAGATGCAGTGACAGCATGCAAAAGAAAAGGAGATGGAGAAAAGAAAGAAAGAAATGAAATTAAAACAAACAGTTTAATACAAATAAAAATGTTACTGTAAGAACATTTGTAAAAGTTTATTCTTACAGAAAGTGCAATTTAGAAACTTCATCATATCTGAAATAGTTTTTATTAAGATGATAAGACAACCGGAACTTAAATTAGTTGAGACCTATTTTAAATTATTTGATTGGCTTCATAAATAGAGGTTAAACAAGTTTGAAGTAAATTGTTTGTGACATGATTTTGGCGCTGAAGGCTAAATTTATTTCT
>NW_015150703.1:482050-483507 GCF_000732505.1 Cyprinodon variegatus
CCTATATTTTAATCACGTTAAGCACTTTGCATTGTCTTTGTACTGAATTGTGCTATACAAATAAATTTGCCTTGCCTTGCCTTAAGTATTTTACTGTCTGCCTTGCCTGATTTCTGGGTCCTACTTTTTGAACCATTACAATTTGAGCTTCCTTTCAAAATGCATAAGTTGGTTCAGCCAGCAAAAAACTATTACAAGACAGAAAAAGCCAATTCAAATCAAAAACCTTTTATTCAGATTTTAACAAATAGTCTACTAACATGTAATTTCAATGTAATTTAAAGACAATATCTATAAAGATGTTGAAAAGATTTCAGTGTCCTGAAATCTCAACATTTTACTCACTTGTTTGTTTAATATTTTAAACATTGATTCTTTTAAGCAATTACAGATACTCAATAACGCTGTTATGCTATGTATTTAGAGAAAAATTTAAATCATTATTTAACAAATTTTGTCATATCAAATTTTATTCTTTGTTTTATGTCGTCATTGGGCCTTTTTTCCTGTAATCCTCTGAAAGAAAAATGTATCCAGATGGATAGATTGGTTGTTAGAAAGGTGAAAACATATATTCTAGTCTTCTCTTTGCTTTTATCTAAATCATTTAATTCTACCACTGATGCAGAAAACTTGACAGTGAGCTGACTGATCACTTTTTAAATCTATCAATCATGTATCAGACTGTAGCTCAGAGGCTCAATAGGACCAGCAGCGACGGCTCAGCGAGGAAATCACTATTGATTTCGCTGCTGCTACGATGTAGCACCTCTCTGGTATATTTAGACATTTTATCAATATTCAGAGCTAAACTGTGACCAGTTGAAAAGAAGGTAAAACATTGTTTCACTTTTCACTTCACTTCTCTATCATAAAAGTGGAAAACAAGGACATATGACTCTAAAGGTATTTGTAATATAATAGCAGCGAAGAAGAAAAAATATTCTTCTATAAAGCAGTGGGAGTAATAGGCAATAAAAGGCTAGTTAGCAGATGCAAAGAAGTAAAAATGCTTGTATGGGTTGTAGAGTGGGTGTTGCTGGGCAGACAGGTCGCTGTGTTGTATTCAGACTATCAGGAGATGTTTGATTCTAAGAGAGGGAATAGATTAATTCGGATTTGGGATGTTATGCATTAGAGTGGGGGTCTTCAACAGGGGGTCTGCGACCCCTATACCCCCCCCTCAATGCACACATTCTGTCAGGAATCCAGTTTGTGTGGTGTGTTTTTGTGTTTCCTTTCCTCCTCCACCAGGTGGTGCCCCGTCCTCATTGGGTCTCCCTGCACACCTGCAGCCCATTGCCTCATAACCTGTGGAGTGCTCTTAAGCTGCTGACTGCCACTACCTCGACGCCTGAGTGTTTGCCAATCCAGGGTACTCTAGCCATGCTTAGTTTAGCAGAGTCTAATTTGAGTTTTTGTTTGCCATTTTTGGATACTCTAGCCAAGCTGAGTTG
>NW_015150703.1:483815-485573 GCF_000732505.1 Cyprinodon variegatus
GGCCCGTTCAAGTACCGCAGGAAATCTGAGTGGCAGTCAGCTTCTCCATTCTCCTAGCACAACCGCAGTCTGAGTAAACACCGTCCGCCCAAGACCAAACAAGACAATCACTGGAATCTTCCCACACAGAATGGATTCCATAAAGAAGTGAGTCTGCTACCTATTCCTCCAATTCAAGCCTAAGAATCTAATTTATATATATATATATATATATATATATATCTCAAATTTTAAAAATCTCTTCCTCACCCACGCGGGCAGTCTCCCCCCTTTTTAATCCAAAGTTTGGGCTCTTCCAGAGGCCTGGGAGCTTGAGGGTTCTGCGCAGCATCTTTGCAGACATACAAAAGGCAACTGTCTGGCAAGATGTCTGATGTATTTCCAGGGATCTGCTGTAACCACTCCTCCAGTTTGGGGGTCACTGCTCCGAGTGCCCGCAGGTACCACTGATGCCTTGACCTTCCAGGTTTTCTCTGAGCCCCTGGTATTTCCTTTTTCCTGATGTTGCAGTCACTCGGTATCGCTATGGCAACCACAACGGCTTTCCTCTTGTCCGGTTGGTTTGCCATAACCATTCGGTCCGTCTGTACTTGGAAGTCCCACTGGATCTTGGCTCGGTCATTCTCTACCATCTTTGGAGGTGTTTCCCACTTTGACCTTTGGGTTTCCAGCCCATACTCTGCACAGATGTTCCTGTTCACTATTCCAGCCACTCGGCTATGGCGCTCCATGTAAGCTTTCCCTGCCAGCATCTTACACCAGGCAGTTATGTGCTGGATCGTCTCAGGGGCCTCTTTGCACGATCTGAACCTGGAGTCTTGTCTGGATCTGGGCCTCTATTGCTCTGGTGCTCCTGTGCAGCCATGATGAGCACCTCTGTGCTGCGCTTCAGTCCCGCTTTGTGTAGCACTGTTTTGTTTATTGTTTTATATGTTTTTATATTGTTTTGAGCAGCTAAAATTGTCATTTTACCCTTGAGGGGCAACGACTAATAAAGAATTCTGAGTTTTCTTGTGAAAATCAACTCCCAAATCAGTGAAGTGTGCCAGAACCAGGATAATGTACTGGTATTTGTGTTGTTGTAGTGAGCAGCTCAGCAATATTAGCATCATAGAAAACAATAAAATGTGTAACAATAATTCAAACCAGTTAATTGAAATATAAAAAACTTTGTTATTTTATTAAAAACTGGTGTGATCATCACTAAATCAACCTGTGCATCAAATCTGAGACTAATTTCTAGTCTTTGCCCGTGCTGCACATTTCCTGCAGAGCTGTAAATTGTATAAACTAACTCCAAAGGTTTTAAATTAAAACCCTAATAAACGGCATAATTGTAAAAAATAAATAAATAAATAAAACTATAACAACCCAAGCTTAGATTGTCCTATTTTTTAAACCAAAGTAGGACTCATAACCAGATCATGTTACCCAAGCGCATCTTAAGGAGGCTTGGTAATTTCCATTTTCCTTGTTGAATTTATTGGTGTTTTAAGTCACTGCCACTTAAATTACAGTATTAAAACTAAAGATCTATGTCTGGTCTAAAATCTACTCAAATCTCAATATTTCTATCCAAGCTGCATCAATGACCGCCAGCCATTTATTTTTGTATACACTGTGTATACAAAATGTCAGAAATGTCTCCAATGTCAGAAAAATTCCTAAACCTAAGGTGTCCAAAATGCAGTCCAGGGGCCATATGGACCCCCTGAACTGATTTTGTAGTTTGCTCTAAAAAAAATGGCAAAAAGACAC
>NW_015150703.1:487632-491586 GCF_000732505.1 Cyprinodon variegatus
GCTGATTGGACGTTCGTTTGGTGAACGGCTCCAAATTTTCTTTAACGGAGAGTCTCCAGACTGATTAGCGAGTGAAACCTTGAAAGCTCGCGAGATCAGGATGGTCTCACCAGGCTAGCATAATGCTGCACATGGAGACATTTTTACTGCGTGTCTCCGTGGGAGTGGGGAGTACCAGCATGGCGGTTGTTGGCTTCACTTTTTTTAGGCTATCAGCGATCCAGTGAATAAATAGAGATCAGTGAGGCCAACTGAATGAATTTAGGACACCTATCTGTTCGCCTGTTTCATTTTATTCAGCATGTGTGTAACGCCAGGGTACTTTTTGGATTGTGGGACAGCAACAGATTTTTTTTTTTTAGAGAACCCTTTATTAAAGACAGAGGCACACTTCTGATTATGCTCAGACTTTAAAATCCAATACTTTAAAGTTATCCCTGGAGCCTTTATTGAAACTCTGGATTTATTTTTTTATTTCCATCATTAATCGGTTTGCTCCTGGGCTGGATTTTCTGGGGCAGCTGGTAATGGGTAAATCTGTGCCAGTTTATATTCATTTTTTGTCACATTGCAGCGTCTCATATAAATTTACTAACTTTATTACAGACATTAAAAACCAAGTCAGCTTCTGCAAGCTTTGTTTTTAAAAATATCAATTTAGATGGTTCTGGCTTACAGCTAATAAAAACCAAATCACATTTTCTCAGAGTTTGAAAATATTACTTCAAACTAACAGAGAAAACGCTTTTAATACAGAGATGTTCTTCCATTAAACGGTACTGGAAAAGGAAAGCCTGTCAGTGGCAGATAGCATGGAGTGCACCTTAAACTTATGAGTAAAGAGCCAAAGAAGGGTCCTGAGTTTTATGGGGGGGTCCAATAAAATTGGACACAACAGATAGTAGTAATATAGATATTAAGTATTTACTTATCCTAGGCTATAATGGATTAGCTAAATTGTGTGTATATATCATAATAATACACAACATATTAAATGTTTTTATTGATTCAACAACAAAAAGTCATAAGTAAGCTGAAATTAATCTAACAAATTCTCATTTTAAATTTAGAAAATATAACGCAGAGAATCATCCTCAACTTTTTTGACATCCTCATACCTGGTCCTGGTTTTAGGATTATTTCATTTAAACAAAAAATGCACTGCAAAAAATTTAGATCTTAATGAGTAATTTTTTCTTAAAATAAGTGCATTTTTTCTTGAATTAATGAGGTAAGTGAGACACTTTGCCAATGGAACAAGACAATTTACATTTAAAATAAGAAAAAACTATTATATTGTCTTATTTCAAGTGCCTGTTATCTAATTATCTTAATTTTGGAGTAAAAATACAAATTCCATTGGCAAATCATCTTATTTTCCTGCTCAAATTAGGGTTAATGTACTTCATTTAAGACTTTTTTACTCATTTTTAGCTCTTTTTTGCATCGTGGTGCTATGTTTTATTTTACACTAGAAAAAAATCTAAATCTAGATAAGTAATTTTTTCTTAAGATAAGTGCATTTGTTCTTGGATTGAGAAGGTAAAAGAGACATTTCGCCAATAGGACGAGACAATTTACATTTGAAATAAGAAAACACAATTGCATTGCCTTATTATCTAATTATCTTATTTTAAGAGTAAAAATACTAATTCCATTGGCAAACCGTCTCATTTATTTACTCAAAATAAGGTTAAATAAACTTATTTTAAGACATTTTTACTCATTTCTAGATTGTTTTTTCAGTGTAACTTTACTAATAGGGTAAGTTTTCGTAATATTATGTTACACATGTTGTTCATGAAAACAAAACTGTGCGACCCGACGCTCTGATGCGATCTACCTGCTCACACTGTACGTCTAAAAACCAGGTGGGACTCGGCTCCGCAGCGAGATGGAGCTAATTAGACTCGTCCTGAAGCCAAACGAGTAGAAGAGGAATATGAAGCTCACTAGAGTGAAACGCGCTGCCTTGGCAATCTGTGCAATTTTGTGCTGAAAGCAGGGGCGCCGTATGGGAAAAAAGTTAGGATGATTCTAAAGGCCCTTGACTGAGAGGGGAGACCCAAAAGAAGAAGAAAGGATTTGTCCCGCTATATTTTTCAAATAAGAATAGAAAATCTGGCAGTAAAATGAAAAATCTTCATGTTCTTCCTCATTTTTTAGCAGTAAACAGTGAAAGAAAGCATGAATAAACTGACCCCCCCTCGTGAAATAGCAATAAATGGTTTGGTCCTCGCATCCTGGCTGCATCACATCAGGTCTTGCCGTCTGTCCCGCAGTCCCTCGTACTGGGGATTAAATGCCATGCGCACATCATTTCACGACTGGAAAATCGGCCCGAAAAGGGCAACAGATCTTACAGTGTACGCCCGGCTTTAATGATACCTTAGTGATCAGTTGCTATGGTTAATTTCTTTTTAATACTGCACCTTTAAACAACCCAAAGATGTATGTTTGGTTCAGCACAGAAATATGAAGGAGACAGACCTACTTTTGCACTTAGATTTCTTACTTGCACCAGCTGAGATATTTTATATCACAGCTTTATTAAGCTGTAATATTCGTCAGTTTCAATTTGCATGTTTTCTAAACAAAAACAAGGCTTTGTGGGGCTACTGTATAAAACCTGGAACTCAACAGTATTTCTGACATTTTGAATTTAAAAAGCTTCGTGGATGGAACAGAAACGTCTTCAAACTAGGAAACAAAGTCCAGTGGATTGTTTTTTTAACTTTAAATGTTTGGAATGACTATGACCTGGATGACTGAGAATCTCCACCAGCAAGTCTAGCTAAAGAAAACAGAAAAATTCTTGAAGAAAACCAGTCTGCAAAAGACCTGAGACTGGGATGGAGATTTATTTCCAACATGACGATCCAAAACAAAGCCAAGCAAAATCTACAATGGCACAGTTCACAAATAAACATACTCAGGTGATAGAATAGCCTAGTCAAAGTCCAGACCTGAATCCAATCAACAATCTGTGCAAGAAGTGAAAACTGCTTTTCACAAAGGCTCTCCATCCAACCTCACTGAGCTCCAGCTGTTCTGCAGGAAGAATGGGCAAAAATGTCAGTCTCTCGATGTGCAGAACTGATAGAGACATATCCCCAAATGACTTGCAGCTGTAATCGCACCAAAAGGTGGAACTACAAAGTATTAATTCAAGGGGCTGAATAATTTTGCACACCCAATTTTTCCGTTTTTTATTTCTTAAAGTATAAAATATTCAACAAATTTCGTTCCACCTCATGTCTGTGTCCCATTTGATGTTGATTCTTCACAATAAATTACAATTTTATGTTAATTTTTTTGCCTGAAATATAGAAAAAGGTCAAAAAATTTAGGCGGGCTGAACACTTTCTGAAAGCACTGTACTTTGTAATTCCTTTAAGCAAAATTCATGGTTTTAGTCAGTTTACTGAAGTTAGCAGTTCAATTCTCTAATCAGTAGAGAATTATTTCAATAATCAATGAATCATTAGTCCAATTAACTGATTTAACGATAGACCGAAATTTCTGACTTTAATTTGTACTAACATTAAGGGGCAGCCCAGCAGGAGTCTAACCTTAAACATTGGTGTAGGTTTGCATAGGGACCATGGGGACATGTCCCTACCAACATTTCGGACTGACCTACTTGTCCCTTCCTACTATTAGAAGTTGAAAATGGTATTAATCACCTAATGTTTTCTTTAAGTGAAATGTGAAAAGGACTTGTTACATTTTCTAATTATTTTTTACTTCTTTGTTAAATGATCATTTATCCTATAGGAATACCAATTAGGAGGATCCTATAGGAGGACAGGACATTGGCAGGCGCATAATAAACATGTTTTATGAAGTCACTGAAATTCTTCATTTTATGATTATTTTAGCCTGACTAAAACAATGATTCAATGAAATCAATATGGTCCCAAAACTACGGTGGCCCTGAAGTGCAAACTGCAA
>NW_015150703.1:496436-500044 GCF_000732505.1 Cyprinodon variegatus
AAACTCACACATAATCAATGATAATTATCCTAACACATTGTTAAGATGCAGAAAATTAATGGTTTTTTATAGATGTTTTACCTTGAAACCAGCAGTATTAAGTAGAAGACTAATCCAGGATCCCAAACCTTAAAACCTCCTTGATGCATTAAATCTGTCTGTTCACTCAATTTAAAACAACAGACGAACAAACATGAGAACTATACCTGTTCTATTGGCAGAGTCACTGAATGTTTCCCTTAGAGGCAACAGTGGGATGTGTAAAGCACTTTTATCAGTGTTTGGAGGTTGGTGGAAAAATAATCCTTAAAAAAAAGGTAATTTGTTGATATGTTGCGAAAACATGTATATTTTCAACAATTGAAATAAAAAGAGACATTTCCTGTATAGTAACCACACCAAAAAAAAAGGTTACCAAGGCAATGTTAATCAAAGTGGCTCACCTTGGCTCTGTTAATGGTGCAGTGCAGTGCATTGTTCTCCTGGTCGTACTGCAAACTAAACTCCAAGGTTCCCAGCGTGGCTGTGAAGACAGGAAAAGACGAGAAGGAATTACACTAAATTAGATGCAAAGAGAAAAGCCTTCATGGCACACAGACATGGCCTCTCGGGAGAGCATTAACCACTCTCCGCTGCCCGGTTTGGATCATTTGAGGGGAAAGCCCTGATGGGAGCTCTCATGATGCTTTTAATCACTGAAATGTATTCACACTGGATTGAAAAAGTCTTCATACCCTTCACTCTTCTGCATATCTCTCACTGTTGCAAACTTCTGTTTATTAAATATGTGATACAAATGATTTTACCTGTTTAATTTAATTTAATCTGAGTATAAATGCAGCTGTTCTGTTTGTTAGAGATCATTAAACAGCAAACAGCATCAGCAGACGGCTAAAGGTGGACGTAGAGCAGTTAAAATAATGGCTGCCGGGCAAAAACCCTCTGTTGATTTCACACTCTGTTATAAATATATATGGGCTGTAAACAACTTTTTGTTTGTATGAATTTGTGGTGCTTGCAGATACCAACACCTCCCACATGTATTACCTCCTTAAAAAACTAAACCATGTTATGTTGGATGAATCAGCCCTTAAACGTTGTTTCACATTGAGTAGACAAAGGAGTTTAACAAGGTAGCAAAACTTCATGTTCAAGTATTAAATTAATCCATTTTGAACCGTCGTTGGAATCAAATTCCTCCAGAGTTTAAACTGAGTTACAGAGATGTAGCTGGTGAGCGTCCAAAAGTTTAAATTTAAGCCTTCATTTGTGATTAAAGTGCTCCTGAGTCTACTAAAACCCAGGGAATCGATGTTGTTCCTGGAAACGCTGAGCTCACCACCTACACAAGAAGAACCACAAACACACGTCCGTTTACTCGTTTTGTTCTCTGAAAGACAAAAGGCATTTAATAAAGTCTTCTGCTCACAGAGTGTGCAAATAATGTTTTATAAGTGCCAAATTCAACCATGACCAAGATGAAATCTTCCATCTGATTTTACGCTGTGCTATTCAGATGGTAGGGATGTGGAGGGGTGGAAAAAAAGGAATCCCTTTCTGACAAAATAATTCAGGTGACAATTGTCTGACTAAATGGGGCCACTCATTGAATTTAGACTTATTTATACCTAAAACTAATACGCTTGCAGTGATTTAATTAATTTAGCGTGAATGGTGTAAAGTGACGTCACTGCCGGAAGATGTCAGGAGGGATGTGTTAATATATCTGGTATTGATGTCATGAGATGAGCCGAGGCTTCGAGGCGTGTGTCGAGTAATGGAGGGGGGCGTTTCCCCGAAGCGCGTGTCGAGGCGTGATTCATTTAGGGGAGGGGCCAAAATTGATGACGTCCGAGGCCTCGCTACCGTGAAACCATGTGACCGCTTCAGCTTCAGTGTTCAGTCAAGATATGGAAGTTTGGAGGAGAGCTGCTGTCAGCTGGATAGAGTTTGGATAGATTCTAAGAATAGATTGGTTGTTTTACCAACCGATCTATTTGGTTAAAACTAATTTGGTTAGAATAAACAATGTTATGATCAAAATCTAAGGAAACCACTGGAAAAAGTCAGTGTTAACACGTCGCTATTAATTAGTATTTTCCTCCCTGATACGGTTATTTATATAGGTGGCGTCATCTGTAAGAGACAGGCTCTCACTCTAGAGGTTGATGGTTCAAGACGTGTCTTTGACTTTTGAAAGTTGCGATTAAACTTAATTATTTTGGCTGATGAGACTAGTTTGCATTGTTTTGCAACGAGTAAAAATATAGATCGGGTAAATTAGGTCGGTTTAGCCAAAAGATTGGTTGAACAGAACTTCCAACCTGATTAAAACCAAAAAACTTTGAAAAACTATCATGTTTGAATAAAAATGACTAACACCTTTCATTTTCAAATGGCAGAAAAACTGTGCACTTTGAATGATGGTTCTAAGAAAAAAATACAAAAGATTTTATTATACACACCAACCATTAATAATTTCAAGGGAACCTAAAAGGGGAAAAAAAAAACAGTTGTGAAAAAAAAAAATAATCACAGATTTTATTACAAACTGTACTTCTGCCCTCCACCAGTAGGTGGTGACATGTTCACATGAAGCCTCATGAACTGTGGGGATCGTTGAAGCAATTTGGCCAAACGGTTCAATGCCTCATGAGGCTTCATCTCACCGTCACTAATATCTGGGGAAAAATGGCCGCTCCCAGACTCGGTGATCCCAACGAAAATTATCATTTTTATTTCTTTACTGATTAACGCTAAATTCATAAAATCACTGTCAATGTATTAGTTTTAGGTATAGATAATGATGCAATGATTATTCATTGCTGACTGGACTTATCCTTTCAGAAAGGCCATAATGGGTTTAGAAGCTGTAACTTTCTTCACCGTTAGTAGTGGAAAATATGGAGGACCAACTCTGCCATATTTAAAAAGAAATACATAAATAAAAAAATGCTCAATAAATAAATAAGCATACAATTAATTGCCACCAAAAAAAAAACTTTTTAGCGCACGTGGTACACTTAATTATAAAAAAAAATACACACACATAATAATAATAACCATCATGACAATAATAATGATAATAATATAATAATAATAATAGCTTAAACAAAT
Source organism: Cyprinodon variegatus (assembly GCF_000732505.1). NCBI lineage: Eukaryota > Metazoa > Chordata > Actinopteri > Cyprinodontiformes > Cyprinodontidae > Cyprinodon > Cyprinodon variegatus. The sequence continues at coordinate 499,554 of NW_015150703.1, forward strand.
AAGCCACATTAGTTTAAATAATGGGCTATTAGGGCAACATGACCGGAAGTCTTTTCACGTGGATATGACTTATGGTAGCCTACAAAATAATAGCTATTTTAATACCTGCTGATTTTGTACAAACCACTTAAAAATAAAATGCGAACAGCTTTTAAGGTTTTTCAATACGATTAACCCTCATTTCTTGGTATTGTGCTGCAATTACTAAATCAATATACAATTAAGACAATAAAGAGACCAAAATGTGTTAATTTATGTTGCCTAACAAAACCTATACAACAGAAAACGTTTGTCTTAACACATAGATTTGCAATTGCAAACTTTACCGAAATTATTTGTAGCCTATGTGGTTGTCCTCATGTTATCTGTCATTGACTTGGGCTACAGTGTAAAACTTTATCTAGTTTAACTAGTTTATCAGGTGACCAGTCTGTAAAAATGTGTGTTTGGTGCTGCTGAATGAGACATTTTAATGCACAACAAAATGATTT
>NW_015150703.1:501282-503001 GCF_000732505.1 Cyprinodon variegatus
TAATATTAATAATAATAATAAAAAAAAAACGAGTTTTAAAAGGGCAAACTTCCTAGTGCTTTAGCACCACCTAGTGTCTATGTATGCACGCCCCTGATGTGTTCAACTGTATGTGTGAAACAGCTAAATGTGTGGGAAGTTTTCTGTTTGTTTCTGTTTCCAGAGGTGAACATTGTTTAGATCTGCTCCAGGCTGCAGGAATTGTTCCGACTCATTGGATCCTTTTTTTATTCCGAGGAAAACAATTGCACTTTACACTGGCTTCTTTTTACCATGTGCTTTATTTTGCAGCGTATTCTTGTGTATATGCTGCCACATACGGGACAATAGATTTAAATAAGCTGTCGTGATAACTCTGTTAAATTTTTATTAATGAATGCTCCACCTTTAAAATACAGCAAAACAAAGTATTTAACAGAGCATTAAACACCATTACCTAATTCCCAGCCTGTGTCTGTCTCTTTATTCAGTGAAGCAGCAGGATTTTACCAAGCGGGTTATGAATATTTTGCTCATAACCATTTTGCATGCACCATAAGCCCCACAGCTGTGACGTACAGCTCAGTAAGATGCAACAGGGCAGTGAACTCCACAGGAGCATAATAACATCAAGCTGAACTTCCTGCTTTCTGCACAGCCTAATTTATGTGACACTCAAGAAAAGGTGGAAGCCGGGTCTAATTCAGTTGAAGTGACCACTTAACTGTATTGAAAGCAATAATTAACCAATTTAAGTAAAAAGAATGAATCATAACATAACTGCCAGTGAAGGAAGGAACAAATGAACGTAATAATTACTTCCAGCCGGGTCTTTTATTTCAAGGTTATGAGTCATTCAAAAGTAAATTGACTTGAAATTCGTGTTTGCCAGCGTGCCGATTCCTTCGTTTATGTGACAGAGACTAATACAACCGTCAGAACAATCCTGACAGAAAACAGAACAATGCCGGAAACTATGTGCAAATAATGGGAACTGGATGTTTTCCTGCAAGTGAAGTTAAAATGTTTACAACACGGTCATTTCTCCGCTTCTTTTTTTTTCCCCTGCTGTGTGAAATGATTGGTGTTCTTGGGGAAGACTGGCCCTATTTGAGACGCTGCTTGAAGCACCATTTTCAAGCAGCCAATTTTTATCTTCTAACAGGCGCTTCTGGCCGTGTTCTCGTGGGCGCAAAGAAAGGAGACATCTGTTCAAAGTCGTGTGAGGATAAAACTGCAGTTTGACCCCATTTGAATGTTTCATTTATTATGTTTAGTAATAAAGTCATAAAAGTGATGTAGCTTTCTTTTTACAGGCTCTTAAGGTAAATCCTTTGCACTAACCGTCCGCTGTTGCTGTTTATTAAGCTATAAAGTAAAGGTGCATTTAATTTGAAATGCTTCACTCCATTTCTTCCATCAGGATCCATTAACCCAAGAGACACACTGAGTGAGTGTTCATGTGGGCAAATCTCAAGGCACATTAACCTGAGCAAATCTCAGACAAAGCTTTGCCTCGTAGCAAAAACATGCAGAAATCCCTCAGAGACAGACAGCAACACAGACGGCTTCAGGTGAACAGAGACGGATATAAAATCTGATCTGAAAGATGGGAGAGCCGAACACCAGCAAGGACAACAGTACTGGGCTTCCAGGAAGGTTTGATCTTTTCCTGGAAGATGCAACAAACACAAGGATGAAGGGAGGAAGTAAAAAGGAAGGAAGGAAACTGATGAACAA
>NW_015150703.1:503381-504502 GCF_000732505.1 Cyprinodon variegatus
AGGAAGGAAGGAAGGAAGGAAGGAAGGAAGGAAGGAAGGAAGGAAGGAAGGAAGGAAGGAAGGAAACTGATGAACAACAGGAAGACAAAAAATATGTATGAAGGGTTAGGCAAAAATAAAGTGAAGAACTACAGAAGGAAGGAAGGAAGGAAGGAAGGAAGGAAGGAAGGAAGGAAGGAAGGAAGGAAGGAAGGAAGGAAGGCAACAAATAATTGATCAAAATAACAAAAAGAATAAATAAAAGAAGCCAGAAGAAATTAGAGGAAATTAAACTAAGTAAAAAAAATGACCGGAGAATAAAAACAAGGAAGCATATAAATAAAAGCAAGAAGGAAATGAAAAAAGGAAAAAAAGGACAGACAGCATCTGATAACCTTTTAGGAATTAATTGGTGGTTTTATGAACTGTTTGATCAGAGTTCAGAGGATCATATCTCCATCTAGAAGCTCCTCACAAACCATTAATATAATAAACACCTGATCTTTCCAATCCCAGTTATGACTGAAATCCTTTAGACACATTCAGGAAGCTGTTGCTGTAGTGAGTAAAATTATTCAAAGCATCCTTCTTGGTTTCCTGCAGACTGAGTGCAGCCTCTGTGACGGACGAAGTGACAGGCAGCATGTTGTTAGTGTCAGGGGGCCTTTATGATCTGCTGTCTTTGCATGTGTAATGTTAATAGCGCTGATGACACAGCTGACAGGAGCATTTCTGATTGATGGCTCCTGTCAGAGTGACGGCTCGCACCACGCCGGCTCTATTACTCCCCTTCAGACCAAACAGGCTCAGCACGCTGCTGACCCTGGAGTCACCTCACCGCTCATTCTTTACTGCTAGGCTGCTCTGTGTCTGATGAAAAAATAAGGTGTTCCTCTGTACAGTGACCAACACATTGAAATCTAATTATTTTCTTGATAGCAGAAAAGAATTTTTGGTTCAGAAGCTAATATGCGCTTCGTTAAAAAGAGCTACTGTGCTTAAATTTGGCCTTTTTCTGTGTCAAGCTGAGGTGGACATGGATCAAGATGAAGCACAGTGAATAAACCAGCTAAACAATCAACTCTGTTCAAATCAATTCAGTTTATTTCTATAGCGCCAATTCACATCATGTCATCTCAGGT
>NW_015150703.1:508063-509477 GCF_000732505.1 Cyprinodon variegatus
TATATGAATCACCTTACCCTGTCCTTAGAAGGTTTTTCTGCTGGGATTGCCAAAGAGGAAGGGTTAAATATCCCCTCTGGTGGGCTGAGAACAGCTTGGGATCCCCCAGCTGAGTAAAACTTTTTTTTCAGATTAATTAAATTGAATTAAATGGAACCAAAAAATATTATATTTCAAAGCCATCTCAGTATTAACAGTTTTCACTTCTTTTTGACTCTATCTATGAATCAACCATCTGAATCCCTCCCAAATAACAGGGTTCATGACCTTATTATCGACAGGAAGGACTTCATTTCTACTGATCGACACAAGACTGACAAGAGCCATCTCATCTGGCCCTTGCAGGATATCACATCCTTATCATTTGTCTACAACACGACTCCTCCGTTCTGCACAGGAGGTGTCACATTCATTTGCATTGACACAGTACTCATCTGTATCACAGTGATCGTAAATTACATATATTCTGTCATGCTCTTGGCACCATAGACTGGATTTTAAAAAATTTAATCTAAATAATTAATTTTTCTTGAATTGAGGAGGTAACTGAACCACTTTGCCAATGGAACAAGACAATTTACAATTAAAATAAGGAAAAATAAATTTCATTGTCTTATTTCAAGTGCATATTATCTAATGATCTTAATTTAAGAGTAACAAAACTCCATTGGCAGATCTTATTTACCTGTTCAAATGAAGGGTAAATGCACTTAATTTAAGAAATATTAATTTATTTCTAGATCCCTTTTTAGTGTTCTCCTCTCATCTGCTTTGCTCCGCCTTGCGCTCATTATCTGTCATCAGATCCACCTGTTCCCTCTGCTATTTAAGCCACTGGATCCAAGCCAGTGGTGCCAGATTATTCTAGCTTTTAGCGAGTCTAATTCTAGCATATCTGTATGTGTTCGTCCTCCCAGATCCTAACACATTTCTCCCCCCTGACTTGTGAGTTTTGGCCGCCCCTGTTCTGCTCCGTTTTGGCCTGTTCTGACTGTCATCTGGATTTCTCCTGTTGTCGACCTCGGATCTGTCTTCTGACCACTGCTTCCTTCAGTTCCTCTGCATGTTCTGGCTGCTGCGGTTCGCTGCTCCTCTTCTCTTCTGGATCTCTGACCCAGTTTAAAGCTGTGGGGTTCTGCTCCTCTGGACTTCACTCCTTCTTATGGCCTCAGACTGAACTTTGCCAGATTGGTGACTTTCAGGCTCATAGTTGTTCCCCGTTTCAGTTTAAGAAGTGTCACCTCTGAATTCTAGGTCCAACATTCTGATCCCCTTGACCAGGGGCGGATTTAGGAAATTTGGGGCCCTAGGCAAAAACAGGCAGGGGGCCCCCTGAGAAGAAAACCCATAAAACAGACCCATTCTACAGATAGAGAAATGTTAATAGAATAGACATCCATTATTTGTTCTAGGT
>NW_015150703.1:510417-511915 GCF_000732505.1 Cyprinodon variegatus
TTTATGGGGCCCCCCAGGAACTTGGGGCCCTAGGCAACTGCCTAGTATTGCCTAATGGTAAATACCCCCCTGATACTAACTTGTATCAACTTACAATCTTTTCCCATTTCTAGCTGAGAAAGCTCTGCGTGTCTAACGAACAGATTTTTCAGTGGCATCTCTAACTTTTTTTTAACCAACATGTCTCCTAACTTTTACTTAAACATCAAAGTAGCTGCCGGTTAAATTCACTGAAGGCTGATGCTTGTTTCCTCCATCCATGTAGCTACTCTTTACACTGTAAAATGTGACAGCAAATCAGATGTTACAGCGAGAGGCGAGACACGGGAGCAGCGGGAGAGAGGAAAAAAAACACAGACTTCAAATGAACACAGATAGCTGCACCCAACTCTGTTACCTTTGGTTAAAGTAAATGAGAGGAAAGAGGCAAAAAAGCGTAAATTATTGGTGGAGACATGTCTACATTAGTCCTTCGGAAGGTTACGCCTGTGTTCGGTCCAAACTGAGCAAAGCTCTTCTGACGATGGCCCAGAAAGCAGAGAGAACTTCCACAGCAGAGGTTCTGCTACTGTACAGCAGTCAAATGAGCAAATTGCCCGAATGATAATTCTTCTCTACTTTTCAGTGCTTGAATGAACAATTAGATTGCATGCTTTGTTTCAGTGGGCCATTTTGTCCTTAGCAGTGAAGCAGAAAACTCTCATGAGAGGTGACAGGTTCCGGAAAAGATTTGATTCGCCTTTTAGCACCGAGCCGATTTGTTGTTTGATGAAAGAGAGATGAGGGTTCTGACCCGAGCCGCCTCGGCAAAGCAATCTGTTAATGGCATAAGCCGTAATTTACTGAAACAGGAGAAAAACTTCTAACTGGGCAAATGGTTTAGTTTTACAGCCCATGAGTGCACACGCTGGCATGATAATGAGGAATAAAGTGAACATTACGACATCTTAACGAGAGAGTAAAATCAGTTCAGAACCATCCAAAGGTTTTTAGACATGACAACATTCACCCTGTGCTATAATAACTGATTATGTTTAACACCTATAATTTATACATCATATACTAGAAAAAGTATCTATATATGATCGACAAAGGCCAATGAGTAAATTTAATCAATACTTTGAATAAGATCTCATAATGGTTCTATAATAAAATCTATGTTTAATTAAAATCATATGAATGTAAAATAAATTCAGGTACATAAACTTTATTTATTAGAAGCAGACGAGTCATTCTATATCTGCTGCCACCAAAAACCTTATTTTGTCATGTTTTGGTTGTAGTTTGGAGGACCCAAATGCAGAGGCAGAGAGGCTGAGGTCAATATTTGTAGTTTTAATCATGAAAATGGTTAACAAAGGCATCCAACTAAAAATGTAACAGACCAGAACCATGGAGACATCAAGGGAAAACGCGTACAAGGAGCCAGGGAGAGACGACAGCGATTACAGGACCAGCAACAACAGAGGAACCAACAAAGAGTGAGAGCAGAGGGAGA
>NW_015150703.1:514664-515977 GCF_000732505.1 Cyprinodon variegatus
GGGCTAAAAGTGTTAAAAACCGGAATTTTCCTTTAAAGGAAAAGTCCGGTCATATTCACTTTAAAACTTTTGAAAGTACCTTAAGTATGAAATTATTCCATCCTGTTCAATAAATGTTAAGTGTTTTTAATTCGGAGTAATTACATGTGAATGTGCTTTACTGGAGGCATCCATGTTTGTCAAAGAACACTACTGCCACCTACTGGTTTGTGACGTCACGGTGAGGTATCGGCTGTTGATCAAGTCCCACTGCTGTATGGCCCTTCCTAGTCAAACGCCAGGTAAATGGCAGCCCACTCCCCTGCAACTCCCAGCAAAATCCCCTCTACCTTCCAGCCACTGGCCTTCTCCTGGACGTTCATATCCTTTTACTCTGACTCCACCCTTTCACTGAATTACAGGGTCTGACCAGGAGATGACGCTTCTCTTTAGATCTTAATGTCCACATATCATGACAGAATATTTTAGAACAAAGGTTGATGTTTAAAAAGGAATTGTAGGGGACCAGCCGAGGACCAATCAAGGAAAGTGGGAAAATTTTGAATTGCTACTCCTGTACTCTTGCTTTTTGTCCTTTGTGTCTTTATGTTGGCTGAGGATGGACCTGTGCCTCTTTGGGCTTCTATGGACATCTGATCACTAATTTTAGGTTCCAGTTATTACATGTTTTGAAGATTGAAGTGAGAAAATAAGGAGCACATTTGAAATCCAAGAAAATCTCTCAGAGCAAGCTCCAATATTGATCCGAGAAACTGTGACACATAACCTGCAGTATTACAGAGCCGGAGAGGCTTAACCTGCTGCTGCAGAAATCAGTCAAAGAAAATACATTTTACTGCTTTATGAATGAAGCCTTTATGTTGAGTTGTGATAGAAAATGAAGAAAAAGAACATTGAAAACAACAGTGAGAAAATGTTTACAGCTCGATGCTAATTGTTAGCAAGTCAGTCACCTGGTGGAATTATCAGTATGCCTCTTCTGTAGAAGAAGATAGAAGTTTGGTAAATTGTGTTTTAGCTATTCCATAGTGATGCTGCATTGATAACAAAGTGGGCTCTAACAGACTAAGAGAAACAGAAAGGGTCCAGATGAGGAGCCTACTTTGCAAGAAGTATTTCATTTTACAGAGATGGGTGTGGTATGGGTTTAAAAGGAGAGGAAAGTTCAAGGCACTCATACATATTCAGACCCTCAAATGACTTGAATCAAGACGACTGATGTATTTTGAGATTTATTTTAACCACTTTTCCACTGAAAACTCAAAGATTCTACTAAAGCCCTTGGATTTTTTTCCACAGGTAAAACAACTCAC
>NW_015150703.1:517917-519015 GCF_000732505.1 Cyprinodon variegatus
TTCCCTCGTCTTTAGAAGTTTTTAAGTCTGTAAAAAAGAAGTTTTTGAGGAAGAAGTAGTATTTTATTTTTTTATTTTTTATTTTTTTTAGACTATAGAAACTCAGAAGCTGATCAAATATCGGGTTAAATATCGGTGGGGTGGCCGATGTCCGATATTCAGTATTAAGGCCGATACCGATAGGGGGCCGATTATATTGTGCATCCCCACTTATAACACTATTTATTCCCATTAAAACATGCTTTTTTTGTTGCTGTTCTTTAAGACTGATTAGTAATGAAAAATTACCAGCTTTATTCTACATTCACATGAAAGAAATGTTTTGCCTGGTTCGCCTGTGACTGACATTTCGCCTCTTTTTCTGAAATAGTGCAGACAGACAACAGCGTGAAATTCTGTATATAATAGTAACACATGTCGTCAGAGACACTTAGACTCACATCTTTGTCAGACTTGCATAGCAACCACAAATCAAAATAATTGCAATTTTTGTTGAAGTGTTTCCTGATCTGGGAATTTTCTGTGCTGGTTAGTAAGCAAAAATAAAAGCAAGTGTTGAAAAAATAAAACTTGGATGGATAAATACAGTCTTTACTTGAATTAGCATCATTAGCAGGCTAATTAATGTTTTTGATGAACACAGCTTGGTCTAGGAGTCTTTATCTAAATCAGCTCATGCTTCCTCAGTTCACTGCCTGAGTAGAATGGAAACTTGAAATGGTTATTTAATGTTAGACACATTCTGTAAAATGTTCGAGACATTAAACAACTAGTTCCTAATAGGATTTGGGTATTATTTTTCAGGTTAATACATTGTGCTGGGAATAAGGGTCAAAAATTAAGATCTGTGCAGCAAGATGATTAAACTATGCAGAAAGGAAAGTAGATAAACCAAGTTCAAATAATGCTAGCTAAATATACAATAAATATATGATAAAGGATTCGTTATCATCCTCCGCCAAATAGACGAGGTCACTAACCTGTGTTCTCTGCAGAGATGGGAAGTAACAAAGTACAAATACTTCGTTACTGTACTCAAGTAGATTTTTCTGATATCTTTACTTTACTTTACTACTTATTTTTATGGCGACTTTTTAC
>NW_015150703.1:520955-523395 GCF_000732505.1 Cyprinodon variegatus
TCCACTTTTACCAGAGTATTTTTTAACACAAGTATCTGTACTTTTACTCAAGTACGGAAAGTGAGTACTTTTGCCATCTCTGGTTCTCTGGTTTGAAAACCTGGTTTGAAACCTGGTTTTTAAGTTGATATTAGGAACTGAAAGATCCATCATTAAATCACCAGATTGATTTTTTTCCCATACCCCAAATGAATAGTAAAATATAATTTTAACATCATCTTCTTCCTCATATTTAATGCAGATTGGTAAAAAAAAAAAAATCTTCAGGTGCATTACTGCCACCAGCTGGTAAGCGTAAAAGCTTCATCTGGGGTTTTAGATTAGTGTCAGGATTTGGTGGTGTTGGTTTGAGGACCCAAATGCAGAGACGAGTTGGCTTGAGATGAATTAAAGTGGTTTAATTAAAGTTCACAGGCGCAGAGGCAGGAGTCAAAAAATCCAACAAAAAGCTCAAGAACCAGATTCTTGGAGACATCAGGGGAAAACCAAAAATCTAATAACCAGGAAGAGATGAGGAAGGCAGACAGATGATTGTTCAGAGGTCGAAGAGAAGTAAGACGAGGATCCAGCTAACAGGAACTGAAGAGGGAGGGCTTTTAAAGGGGACAGAGACAGGAAGAGCGCTAATGAGGGAATTGAAAACAGGTGAGGGCTGAACAGAAAACAGAGCAAGAGAAAGAGGACACAAGAGGGCAGCAGAGGACAACAAATGAAAAGCTGGAATACAGGAACTAATAAGAAAACAACAACAAAATAATAATCAAATAACTAGGATAAAGAAACATGGTGAAAAGAAAACTAAACACTAGAAATCAAGGAGCAAAAGAAAAACATAACAGAAACCTAACAATTAGTACTTTGAAAATTGAATTTTTTTATTGTATAGTTGTGCGTTTACCTTTGAAACTTGTATTTGTAACTTCTAAACATGTGTTGTCGCAGAAAAAAAAAATATCTACTGTAGGAGCAAAAAACACCAATCTTAAATTAACTTACATTTCCAATGTCATACACTTAAATATACAGTAGCAACTATTAAAAATGGCCCTTCCCTGCCAAATTGCAGCCGAATGACAGCCCTCTGTAGCTTTCAGGAGTGACCCCCGCTTGCATATTTCTTTACTCAGACTCCCCCCTTTCACTGAATTACAGGGTCTGACCAGGAGATGAGGCTTCTCTTTAGATCTGAATGTCCACAAATCATGACAGAAATAATATTTTACAAAGATAAAGTTTAAAAAGGAATTAAAGGGGACCAGCTAAGGACCAATCAGGGAAAGTGGGGAGATTTTCAATGACTACTACAGTACTTATCGACAGCAATCATAGCCCATATGTTGCTTTTTTGTTTACTATATTCACTATCATCCCTATGGATAATACCTATAGTACAGGGCTTTATTAATAAAAGCAAAAACAAACCCTAAAACACAAATATAACAAATAATATGCCAACAGGATGCAGTCATTTTTCTGAAAACTTTTGTAGAATTTTGATGAAAGAGATTATTTTAATACAGTTTGGAATAAGACTTTAATTAGAGCTGAAACAATTAATTAAAACTATTATCACTATTATAAGTTTTAATTGGAGAATACAGGCTCCAAAACATTCCAGTTACCAAAAGGAGAACCAGCTCAGGGTAGTTATTAAGCAAAAACTGTACAAAATGTATTTATATTTGGAATTTCTGTAAATATGCTTATTCCAGAAATCCTAATTTACATCATTTTAGCTTCATTTGTTTTAATATTTTGTTAAAATAAAAAAAAACTTAAATAAAGCACCTCGCTATATATCACTCGGAAGCATAATTAACAGATTATCAGCAAAATATTGATTGGTTGCTGCCCAAGGTGCAGCGCTGTGAATACTCTCTGGATGTACTGCAGGTTTTTCTCCAGGGATTTCCTGCCTCTGTTCCTGTCATTTAGAAGACTAATGCAGAAACATATGTGCTCAGTGTTGGACTCATGCTGTTCGTGATTTCCCTTAGGACCATATTCTCAAAACGGTTAAACCTTATTTCTTCATTTAGACATACTTTATGGAAATGTTCCATATGTTTGGGGCGTTTTCTTACCTCCAGACAATCGACCTCCATAAATTAGTGATTAAAGGGTCTGTATAGCTCTGGACGGCTAAAACATGCAGGACAGTAAATCCTGATTATTATTGAATACTCCTGATATAGTGGATTTAAAGAAGTCAATCCATCATTAATGCAAGCTGCAGAAACCACAATCACAATATAAGTGTGCGTAATATTGACATGTTTTGATGACTGTTTTGGAGTGAAACAAATGTATATTTCCAAGTGTATGAACATGCATTTTACATGCTGATCTAATAATTAACCAGTTGCAGTGGTGGATTTAGGAAATTTGGGGCCCTACGCAAAGACGGGCAGGGGGCCCTCTGAATTAAGAAGATATAAAC
>NW_015150703.1:524156-525755 GCF_000732505.1 Cyprinodon variegatus
GGGGGGCTGAGACACACTTAATATTATCAGCGTTCTGATGGCATTTTAGCCAAAGGATTTCACACATAATTAATGTGCACAAATAAGGAAGAGTTGTATTAACTATACATGTTAACTGTTTTATGGGGCCCCCAGGAACTTGGGGCCCTGGGCAACTGCCTAGTATTGCCTAATGGTAAATCCCCCCCAGCCAGTGGCTGCAAATGCTCACACTAGACAGTAACACCATCATCCAATTCCTTAAGGTTATGAAAATCAGGAGAAATTCGGATTACTGTTTATTTTAACATAGCTTTTCATGTTAATATTAATCAATATGGAAATGTCAATCATTGCAATGTTTTGTATTATTATTTAGCCCTACTGCTCTTCTATACCAGGTCTTCAACAAAAGCTCTGGTTAGCAACGACTGATTAAATATTTTTGTTTACATCTCTGTGATATAACTTTTTATTAAGTCTTAACTGAAATTAATGTCCCTGCAAATCTATTAGGAGCTTATCTATGAATTTTAGTTTGTGCATATTCCTTCACTATCACTTCCTGTGCCCTCTGGCAACTCCCTCATCTTTGCTTTTGTTCACAGCAGTTCGCTGCAGTCCTGCAGAGCTTTAGACATCAGCAGAGTTCATCTGTTGGACCGGAGGGGCCAAATTATAGCAAAGCATTAATCTTATGACTAAAAGTGAATGTAATTTCTCAAATTCTTCCATTTAAAATGAGTAATTAGGTATCCTGGCAGCTAAGGTCAATGGAAGTAGAGGCTACAAAAGAAGCAATCATTTCTGGAGAGCTGCTAAATCCTATGAATGGATTCTCTTTTGAATTTAAGAGAGCAAATTACGTTTGCAGTATTTTATTGGATTTATTTTGGAGGTGTTCCTGAGGTATGCTTCCTCTCCAAATAATTGATATCTGAATCAGCCCCCATCCAGATTCATAATGAGCTGACCTTTATTCAAAATAGCCTGCAGCTAAAATCCATGGAGAGCATTGATAAATGGCAGGTTTTAGCTCCATCAGACAGCACAGAATAAAGCCTGAACATGACTGCAGGCTGTGGTGACATGATAATCATAGAGGAGAGGCGTTTTTGCCTTAAAGGAAACTTTTTAGCACCATCAAACAGTGGAAATTAATATGCTAGTTAAATCCACCAATGCATTCAGTGAATGCTTTTAGTTATTTCCATGACAAGCATTATTTCAGCCTAGAAAACAGCTGGTACTCAGGCAGATTTCACAAATTAAATTACATACGAGATTTATTATTTACTTTAAACATGGTGTTTAGCAGTATGTTGATTAGACATGCAAAAAATAGATCCAAAAATCCAATCAAACTTGTGTAAATTTTTTGCAGTGTAGATGATTCCCGATGGTGTAAACTTAAAGTGTTGAATTCTCTAAACTTTTTCAGATTGACATCTTAATTTTGGGGCATTTTAAAGGAAAAGTTTGGTCATATTCAGAATACAAACATTCTGAAAGTACTTTAAATATTAAAATATTACATACTGTTCAATAAATGTTTTTAATTCAGAGTAATTTTCCATGTTTGTCAAAGAACACTACTGCCACCTACTGGTTAGTGACATT
>NW_015150703.1:528220-530683 GCF_000732505.1 Cyprinodon variegatus
AGGAAACATTTGTAATCATTTTGTTTATCTGTGGGATTTCTAGATTGTTCATCACTTGATTGTTTTGAACTGGACTCACCTTCAACTGATCTCTTCTTTTTCCACTTTTTCTCATTTTTTCACTCTATTCTCTTCCAATCTTCTTCGTTTTCACCATTTCCTTCTTCCATTCCACAAGAATCGCTTCCTGTTTCCTCGCAACTCATGACGCAGGACAAACATGTCCCGTCACTCTGCTCCTGATGCAAACTGCTCAGTGTGTCCCAATTTTTACTCTGGGTCACATTAATGCATTTAGGTAGGTTGTTGATATTTTGAAAATTAGTTTGTGTGAATTTAAAAACAAGATTTGCAGAAATCTTGGAGAAGAGAAGAGAGGTTAGTTGCTGTGAACAGCTCAGTGGCTTTAAAGATGCAGTGAATGACTTTGAAAACCCACAATATGAAAGAAATAAGGAAAAAGCAAAATTTATTTTTATCCATCCCAGAATAATTTAATAGATTGATTTCTCTTTTAGAACATCAAGCTTCCAGGTTTTTAACTGGATTCCAGGTAGACAATCTAACTGTGAAGATCCTTTAGTGCAGCAGCACTCAGTTGTCATCAACTGAGAAAATTCACTTTAATGTGGAAGAAGAAAATCCATTATCCACAGAGTTACCCAAAGTTACATTCTTGGCATGAGAGAGATTAAAAGCTGTTTAGCTTTTGGGAAAACTTTGCCTGCATTTCTCATACATTTGAAAGGAAAGAAAAATGAAGGGAGGTGCTGATCAAAAGTTGAGGCTGGCAGTCTCCTCTGAGAGAAGTTATCTTTTCCTCCCTTCTGTACGGGCACAGTAGCAGCCCAGTGGATTAGACGGGGTGATGAGTGCCTGCTGCTGTTGCCTCCCCCCCTTTGCCATGTGAAATTCTGTCAAGGGAGGTGAAAACAGAATAAAAGGTTGAAAGCCCTTCAAGATAAGAAGTGAAATCCTGCACACACGCAGACGCCACCTTTTCTAGTCAGGAAACTGTCTCCTCATTAGAGTTTACAAAAGCAATAGAATTTATAACAGTTACCACAAGACCTTTAAAGCTCAGCGGGTAACATTATGCCAAAGTATTACATCATGATGTAATACTGTAAGCACTGAGGACGCCATCCTCTGCTCTTCACCTGAGCCTGGCACACCTGGAGGAGAAGAACACCCCCGTTCGGATGCACACCTTCAACCCACAGCATCTGATGGGCAAACTGGAACAGCTGGGCTTCAATACAACCCTTCAAAATTGGCTGAAAATTCCAGGGGGGGCACATCACAGACACCCTCACCTGGACTCTAAACACCACCTCACCGGTAGTGTTGTGCCGATGCTATTTGTTTTGGCCCCTATACCCGTGGTCCGCAACCAACGGACCTCGGTCCGGATACGGACCCATATGCCATCCCATCCGGACCCGGAATAAATTGTTAAAATATTTGTTAATTTTGACGGGAGAATTAATTTTAAACCGGAGCATTTATTTTTTTCCCTATCTGACACAAGTGCTTTTACCAGCACTGCACTGAGCAAGGATTGGAAGCTACAAACCAATCGCGTGTGAGTCATACTAACCACGTGGTTCAACTAGTGAATCAAATTGCCAGCTTGAACTCAGAGCGAGTTGTAGGAGCAAACCGAAGCAGAGGTTTGTAGCCAGGCACAGACATCCACGCAGTGTGATATAAGGAAGAGGAGGTGAAAGGCGAGCGAAAAGCGATTGAAGCGAGAAACGCAGGGAGGTGATACAGGCAGCGTTCTCTACAATGAACATAATAAAAACAAAATATCGTTCCAAGCTCACCAATGAGCATCTGCACATGTGCATGAGAATGGCCCTGACCTCCTTCAAGCCCAGATTTAAAATGTTGGCAGGGAAAGCCAAAGCTCAATTCTCACACTGAGCAAGGGACATTGGGGGAAGACAGATGTAAGAGAAATCTGAAAGAGAAATAGTTCAGGTGTTTTGAGAGTTGTTTTGTTGAGCAGAAATATTGAGATTGTTTAATCAAAAGGAAACTGAAGCTGCTATTTTTTCTTAAGCACTTTCTTTATTTTTGAATACATAATTTATTTATTTTTAATTTAAACTGCAGCCACACAATGTCCCTGTGTTTCAGTGCTAATAAACTTCTTTGAAATTATTTTAACCTGTATTATTATTTTTTTTAACACCATGTATTCCGATATTGTCATACTGCAAATAGACGATTCTGCTTGAGGAAATTTCTTTGAACTGGACCTCCTCACAGTTTTCTTGAATACCCATGCCCTATACCAATACCTGGCTGTCAGAGATGGCAAAAGTACTCACTTTCCGTACTTGAGTAAAAGTACAGATACTTGTGTTAAAAAAATACTCTGATAAAAGTGGAAGTACTGATTAAACTTCTTTACTCAAGTAAAAGTAACAAAGTACAGGCTTGTAAATTTACTTA
>NW_015150703.1:533263-534625 GCF_000732505.1 Cyprinodon variegatus
CTGACATGTTTACATGAAACATTTTTGATCTGATCAGGCCTTCAATCCGATTATTTGTGTCCATGTAAACGTAGCTCAAATAATGTCTCTATTAAGTCATTTGAGGCTCTAAGATGTTGCTGAATAAGATTTATTTGTTAGAATAATATTAGAATAAAAAGGTTGACGATACTGAGTGGTGAATAATGAAGCTACAGCCTATCGGCTATGCAGGATTATCATTCCAGTAAGAAATGTCACTACTTTGTGATGTCAAGAGCTGTTAACAATAACCTGCCTTACCTCTTTATACCAGATAATAGAGAGCTCATCTGACCAGCATTATGTTGGGTCTG
Organism: Cyprinodon variegatus; assembly: GCF_000732505.1. Lineage (NCBI taxonomy): Eukaryota > Metazoa > Chordata > Actinopteri > Cyprinodontiformes > Cyprinodontidae > Cyprinodon > Cyprinodon variegatus. The sequence goes on from NW_015150703.1 coordinate 533,599, forward strand.
ATGCTGCATCGTTATGTAGGGATTTGCAATGATGTCAGCCTCTGTAGCATTAGGAAGATGCATGTTGCATGAAACAAAGGCTGCAGAGAGACATACTGCTGCAAAGACAGTCTGCTGTGTGATGGAGCGTTGCCTGACGGCTGCTTAATCTTCCTGTCTGATCCGTGCTGGGCTTCCACTGCGGAGCACCTGCCTACACAGAGTGTCACCGATAAAAGAACAAAGAGCAAATATCAAGCAACAGTGGAGGGCTTATCAGAGTGACGGCACATGACGAATCTTACACTGATGGCTTTCTTGTTCTTGCAGCGTTATACGTTTTGTCCTAAAGCTGATATCTATTCCACGTTTCCAGAGATCAAGGGAGCTGCTGATGTGTGTTCAGAAAGCTTACTATGTTTGGGTTTACATGACATGCCTGTTGGTTGAATCACAGCAGCATGGTGATACCTGCCTCCAGAGAGAACGGCGTGTCAAATAAAATCCAGCAAAAACAGCACGTCTATTTTCAGTGCTAGGCGGCCTTTTCTATGCAATGCTGAGGTGATGCGCTTCAAAATGCGTCATTCATGCTTTATACGTTAGTGTAAATACAGTACTGTCCAAAAGTATTGAGTTATCACTCATATCGCTATATTTAGCTTCCACATTTAATCCTTGCAGGGTCAACAGGAAGACCAGCTCCGGTGCAAACACCCCTAAAACTTCACAACCACAGATGTGATAGAAAGTCGCAGTCAGTTGTGAAGGAAAATTAAAATGATACAAAATATTGCTTAAATTATAGCATGCATTTGTATTCAGTCCCACTTTCTCTAATACCTCAAAATAAAATCCTGTTTTCCAGGCTTTTATTGTAATTACAATGTCACAAGTAGAGCGCAACGAAATGAACTTTCTGCACAATGGCAGTGGACTGCCATTCTGCGGCGCCCGGGGAGCAGTGTTGTTAGAAATATTTTATTTATACTCTTACTTTGTTTGTGTTTCATGGGTTGTGTTCTAATGAACTATTATGATGTATAAC
>NW_015150703.1:536012-537379 GCF_000732505.1 Cyprinodon variegatus
TAGGCCAACAATTCCCTCTAACGACCCCCGTTTCAGAGACATGGACAGGTATGGGGCATTGCATGCTAACAAAGAAGCCAAATTACCTCCATTCCAAAGGGGTGGACTTGGAAACAAAGTCCAGTAGATTGTTGTTGTTTTTTTACTTTTTTGGAATGACTGTGACCTGGATGACTGAGAATCTTCACCAGGACATTCTAGCTCCTTTTATTGTATCTCTGGGGAAATACAGACCCGTTTAAAACCCTGTCATGGCAACATAATTGTAAATCTGTCTGTTCTCTATCACAAAGTGATTATACCTTTTCTCAGATTAGCTCCTTTTGCATCAGTCCCATCTATCAATCATGCGTTTCATGCCTTGTTGCCTGCATGCTGTTATGCCTTGTGCATTTGTGTCCCTGCAGGTTTTCCTGTTGTTGATCCTGAATGTTCTCACTGCTTGCTCTTCTGTACAATGTGATCTTTGATAAGGGTTGTTGATCAAACAAATGACTGAGTGGCCTCTTAGCCTGGGGTTTCATATATTTCTTTTTTTTTTTTTAGTAAATTCTCCTGCAGGAATCTTTACAGAGGCGCAGAAACTTAACCAAAATGCATCAATCTAAAGATCAAAATAAAAAGAAACAGAAACAGCAGGTCTCAAGTAATCTGCTGGGATTTATTTGGACTATATCACATTATGTTTTGAATCACTGGCTGCAGGTGAGAGAGTGTGTGTCTGTAGCTGTGCTTGTACTCACAGGCACATATGTGTTTATCTGGTGTGCTTGCATGCATGCATTAGATCTGTATAATGTGATTACGGTATCTGCCTTCGCTCGGGTTCTTTCCAAACCACACAGAAACAGACAGTCTAATCTCGTTGGTTGCTAGGAACTGGCCAAGCTGGGGAATGGATGAGGCAGACAATTTTGTATCCCCATCAAATAGCTCACCACATTGAGCTCGACTTGATCTAATATCAAAGGGGGGACAAATGGGTGGCTGTGGACAGAGGATATGCATTTGGCTGGAAAGAATCATATTAGAAAATGCATTGTGGCTACATGTGGTCACTGTGAGGCCGGGTGATTAGGGTAAGCTGAGGTCAAGAGATGCATGAAAATGAGCAAAGATTTCATCCATGGCAGAAGATTTGGAAGAGAAAATTAGATTCATCCGTTTTCATGGATTCATTAGGATTTCTATGAATATTGTATGGGATTTATGGGGCAGTAAGAGACCATTTAGCATGTAGCAGAAAACTGCATGTAAGGGGTTTTAAAGGAAAAGTCCGGTCAGCGGGGAATAAACCAATGGATCATTATTTGCCCTAAAACTAATACGTCCGCGGTGATTTATTGACTTTAGCGTCAATCAGTAAT
>NW_015150703.1:540984-542743 GCF_000732505.1 Cyprinodon variegatus
TGGATGGATGGATGGATGGATGGATGGACATTTAAAGTTTATAGCCTGTGAACTTTATCTGAACACCAGAAGCCACTCTGTAGACACTTTTATAAACAGACCATGGTGTAAAGATTTGATCAAGCACTCCTTGCAGGTCTCCACCCCTTGTTGCACGACAGCCCTCCCTCTACAGCAGAGCGTGCTGTGATATAAAGGTTAGTAAGCAGGGCCTTCGATAAAGGCAGTTAAACTGGCATGTTCACTAGTAGGGAACAAACATAAATGATATGCTTTACATTGACACACAGCTGCAGGACACCTTGAGCTTGGACCACATTGTACAGGGGAGGGGTGTAAGCAGAGGGTACATGAGAGTGGCTGACAATGCTAAGTCTTTCTTTCTGGCTCTAATTGGTAGTTTCTGTCTAGTAGAGGTGTATTTCTGCATAAAACCACTGGGAGGAGCTTATTTTTTCCCCACAGATTATCTGTCTGACAGTTTTAGCTTACATGGAAAAGATACCGTTTTTTTTAAAGTTATCTACTGCACCTTTAAAGCAGCATAGGAAATAAATGCTCCTTTAATGTAGAAACTTCCAGGTGTTACTCTAGACATATAAATCTATGCTCCGTATGTGCTGCTGTAAGAGTGAATGAGGCTTTTAGTGAATAATACATACGGCTGTGATTGGTGATCACATGGAGCGCCCTAATGAGACATTCAGCAGATTAGAGATGTGCAGAGGTGCAGGGATTTGGACATTGAATGAAATGAAATCAGGTTGTTGTTGTTTTCTCCAGAAGCAGCAGAAAGAAAAAAATTACCACTCGATCAATAACCTGCAGTCAGACATGACTTAAATGATTTTGTTCTTACACCTGAGTAGAATACAGACACATCTCAAGCTACACTGAGCTTTGGATTCTTTTTTTACACATCATCATCAGTTCAGAGTGAGGACTTAAAAACCAAAGTGAATATTTGATAATGTTAGGTCTAAAAAAGTCGTAAAATTCATTCTGTTTATGATTGTAAGTTGCCCTGTAAACTGTTGGTATTTCTAAATGAAGAAAGGTTAAAAATTATAATTTACAAAAGGAAAATTAAATGTGCTTTCATGTAAGCTATAGCACAACATAAATGGAGCTAATTTATGGTCATGTAACCTAAAATCTTAACATTGCATTTTTCTTAAAACCTTGCAGGAGCGGGAAATGTAAAATTCTGCTGAAGATCGATCAAGCAGTAGCGCTGCAGCAGGGAAGAGGGTAGAAGATAATAAACCCAGGAGTGAGAAAATAGGCATCCGCACAAAAACCTCTTAGATATGTGAATGAATGAATAACTGTATTTTAGACAATTCAGTTAAATTACAGATTTGATACATACAACAATTATTCATAATCAAAGATAGATTTAATTTATTTTATGTGTGGTTTAGTGCTAACATCTGAAAAGGGGTATGGAGAAGTGAAACTTATACCCTTTCTCCTTTCCTATCGTCCTTTACAACAATAATAAGCCTGATTCCAAATGTATTAATTGGTTCATATTACCCAAAAACTCCATAAAGTGAGTAAATAAAGTAATATATGTACATAAAAGCAAATGGGCCAACGAACTTCTTTATTTACGCAGTTATTACAAATTGCCCACATGACCACCACCATTGCTGACTAAGGGTACCCATTGGTGTTCTCCATCATTCCTCCATCTTTATACCCACCTAAGTTGAGTGTGTATATATATATATATATATATATATATATATATATA
>NW_015150703.1:544119-544968 GCF_000732505.1 Cyprinodon variegatus
CCTTCCCAAAATTACTTCAACGGAAGGTTTCCAGATGGATATGCGGAGCAAATCCATCTGGCGGAGTCAGGTTAATGGTATGGTATGGTTAGAGCATTGCGCTTGGGTCCCAGAGGTTCTGAGTTCAAGCCCCACTCCCACAGATTGCCACTCAGGGTCCCTGAGCAAGACCCTTATCCTCACACTGCTCCCTGAGCGCCGCACAATGGCAGCCCACTGCTCCCCAGGGGGATGGGTTAAATGCAGAGAGATTATTTTGTTGCCTTGTTTTTGTAACAGCGTAATGACAATAAACTTAAATTCTATTCTTTTGAATTCTATTCCACCAGTCAATGGATACTCATCTCCAGCACTGGCAAATTAGTAGATGTTTTAGTATATAAAACCGTGAAGAAACACCTTAAATGACAAAATTTGAACCTGGAATGAGAATAAATGAGAGTTACGTTCTCTGGATTTTTGTTTTCCTTGTTTTGATGTTTTCTAAATTTCCTTATTTAAGTTTCAAAACGGCCTTGCCATATTTGGAGACTCAGATTTTCTGATTTTATGAACAGGCAAGTCACTTGGAATCTGACTACATCTCTTCTGGGCCATATTTGTATGTGGTTTTAAATCTGATACAGATCAGATCTTTTGGAATCTTACTGCGGTCCGAACAACCAAGTGACCCAGATCTGAATTAGTATGACGATGATGTCACTCTGTACTGACGACGCAAATCAAAAATGACTACAACAAACATGGAGGACAATGTAGTCGGAGATCTGGAGTCAGCAATATTCTATGTTCTATATTCTATGTTCTATATTCTGGAGTTAATAAGTATTTGGGTGAATACAATTTGCA
>NW_015150703.1:550952-552999 GCF_000732505.1 Cyprinodon variegatus
AGACGCTGAATGCGCACTTTCATCTGGTTTGGTCTGCCGGCTTCCGTAGCGTCGGGAACGCGCTTTTAGTCATCAGTGCCAGATTATCCCTGAGTCTGTAGTGTGAGAATTATTCTAGCGTTACCGGTTGTGTTCTGATTGCCTGATCCTGATCCGTTTCTGTCTTTGGACCTTTGAGCCTGCCTGTCCCTGTTCTAACCTGTTTGCCTGACTTGTCTTCAGATTGGATTCTACTAGTGGACTGAACCTGGATCTGCCTCCTGGCTTCACCCTCTGGATTATCCTGCCTTCTTTCCTCTGTTAGGATCTGTTCTCCTGTCTGTTCTGTAAACTTCAAGGCTTCAGCATCTGTGCGGCAACCACTGCGTCATATCAGCCCACCAGCTGGTATAAACCTCTCTGGGCGCGGACTGAACTCTAAACCAGGTTAGTGACTCACGCATTCAGATCATCTTTGTCATGTATTCGTGGTTTTATTGTGGTCCTGTATTTCCTCTCTCCAGAGTTTCCTGCCTAAAAATGCCCTGGCTGCTGCTACTGCAGATCCACAGACTCTTTATTTAAAATAAACGCTTTTTGAGTTATCCCACTGTCTGCCTTGCCTGAATACCGTCTCCTGTGTTCCTAGTTGTGACAACAATGAAATGCGACATGCCTGCCATCAGCCATGTTTTTGGTACTGCTATTCAAAAATTAACAACTATGTGGCATGTTTGAACTGATGCAGTTTAGGCTGGGTTTTAGTCACACTATAATATTTTCAGAAAATAGAAAGTTTAAGCTTTCAAATAATGCTTCAAAAAAGTAATTTGGCCTTACAGTCCTTATTTGCTCTTCTATTTGGGTATGCAAAAATAGGTGATTAGTTAAAAGCAGTTAAGAAGCTAGAAAACGCATCCATGGCCACAGCTACTGGACCAACCTGTTGAAAATGTATTAACTAAGAAAATAAATCATGACAAAGCTGCCCTTACTTATCTCTATTAGTAGCTGATGGGAACAGTTAAGTGCTGGTGGGTCTCTTTAGTGCAAAACAAAAAGTTACACACATTACAGTAAGCACTGCTGCAGATAGCTTTAACCATCAACCTCAAGATGATTTGCTGCAGGGTAAGTGTTTCAGCTACTAATGTAAAAGATCACCAGCTAATGCCTAAAGGCATCAAATAGAAGTAAAGCCGGGCAAAGTGTCGCGATGACCTTGCCAAACAGCAACATGAAAAATCTGATGGGGGTTTTGACAGGCTGTTTTTTTTTTGTTTGTTTGTTTTTTTTTAACAGGGAAAAAGCACCAAGTCACCAAAAGCAACAAACTGCAAATTTTTTTCTAACTCAAAAAATAAATTGCATATAAATCACAGCTTCCGCTTTAGCTCAGTCTGTATAACCCAGTCCTAGTAATGCTTTTTAAGGATATCTGGGGAAGGAAACTATAACAATATAATGCTGCTCATTACAAAACTGGAACAAGCATAAGTATAATTTTATATCCAGTTAGGTGGTTTGGTTTATGTTACATAAAGTACAAGCCTGTGATGTGGCAGCAAATTATCTGTATCAAGAAACAAAAAGCACAACTTGCAACACTTTTTTTTAATCACTAGGTATAAAATGCATAAAAGATCATGCTTATTATATCTAAGATAAAACATTTTAGTTTCTAACCAGCTAATTTATGTATGGATATTTTTTTATGCTCAGAGGAGACTGTGCTTTTTCTGTGGCAGCTCCTAAGCTGTGGAACGATCTGCCCCTGAGCATAAGACAGGCCTCTTCTCTTGCTGTTTTTAAGTCCCTTCTTAAGACTCATATTTTTTCCTTGGCTTTTGGCACAATTTGAGAGGTTTTACTTTGTTTTATTCTCTTTGTATACTAATTTGTATTTTACACTTGTTTTTTTTCTATTTTATAATTTCATTGTATTTCATGATTGTGTACAGCACTTTGGTCCTGTCTGGTGCATAAAGTGCTTCATAAATAAAGTTGGTATGGTATGGTAGCCTCTTGAGACGATCCTGATCTCACGAGCTTTCAAGGTTTCACTCGC
>NW_015150703.1:555702-556728 GCF_000732505.1 Cyprinodon variegatus
TCTTTTAAATGTTATTTTTTGCTCAGACTCTTTCTGCATTTAGGTCCCTCGCTAACGTAAACATGACTATGGCCTTCTTTAAGTCTGCTAAGCATGTATTTCATAGCAGGCAACTTGAGACAAGTCTAAGGGATCGAAAATAAAGGAAAAAAAATGGAAAATTGAAAGGAAATAATTTAAATTGACTATTTAAAGGTACACTATGCAACCGGTGTTGATTTTCCAGCGAGGCTCCCCCCAGAGGGCGAAAGTAAAAGTGCACTATCGTAAATACGCTCAGCTGTTCTCCTGGTTTCTCCGTCAAGCCAGGCGCGGCGAACGCCACGAATCACCATGTCTACTGCGGTACGTGACTATTGTGTTCCAATTTTCGAGTTTGAAAATTCTTGCTGGTTCCGCCATGATAACTGCACAAATATCGCCACTGCGCTAGCAACAAGCATGCCTTTCACTGGGGGCCTGTAGCAGTTCTTGCCGTAAAGCAAGACCGACTCTCGCAATGACTTCTGAGCCTGTGGGTGCGGGCCGAGGGCTCCTGCAATTGCAAGTACGGTATTTCCCCTACAGACCACCAGGGCGGCCGAGAAAAATTTTGTTCGACCTGAAATGACTCATTTAATCATCCAAAACCTTATGGAACACATTAATTAACTGAAAAATGTTGCATAATATGCCTTTAATAGTCAATTTTATTTAATTTTATTACATTTTTTAACTTTTTAAAATGTATTAATTGATAACTAAAGCAGATGTAGAGTGCAGTATAAATAAAATGTATTGTACCATCAATGTGATTTTTAAAACTATTTTAATACTTCATAACACTACTCGTCTCTAAATAAAGTAGAGAAAGTTGCTTCATTTTATCAACACAAAATTAAGGTTCCAGGATCAGCAGCAACTTAATGTTTCCACATACTTAAAAAAATGTAATAGATTTAAACGTATACAGTGATTCCATCAGTCATGGTTCTCCCCTTTTGGGACTTTGAGATATTAGTTTTCAGTTTTCAGTATCTAAGTCAG
>NW_015150703.1:558397-560454 GCF_000732505.1 Cyprinodon variegatus
GTGATTGGCTGCTTAGAAATTAAGTGTTAACGAGCAGTTGGACAGGTGTACCTAATAAAGTGGCCGGTGAGTGTATATATTTTTTGTATTTTTGATTTTTGGAAGTCTGACTCAGTTTTGTTTAAATCTACAAGAACTAATCTCAGCCTCATTCATCTCTGCATTTGGGACCTCAAGCAAGCTTATGTGGAATGACTCCAGGAGTGAATCCAGCAGGCTGCTGCTTTTATCCATTTCCTCCCTAAATATGAAAATATTAAAGCACAGACGTTGTTTGTGGATTAGAAATGTCCGTGCTTAGATAAGAATTTACCCATACTGGATCCGTAGTTGATTTTGTTAACAATCACTTAATATAATTAGAGGAAATAATATTACATTTACCCTGGGTATATAGAAGAAAATATGTTATAGGAAACTCTAACAATAGTCAAAGACGGTGCTGGAGTTATATTGAAATGCTGTTAATTAAGAACATAGGATTTTTTAATAAACAGACTCTGCAAACACCCCAACATCTTCTACTCAGGACTGAGAAACATCTTCTCTAAGGTTTATAAGGAATAAATTGATTGTAATGATTTTTTGTCTCAAGGCCAATGATGCAAACTGTCAAAGCGACTGAGAGCAGCTCCAGCTTTGAAAAGGTAATAACACCCAGGTGTGATTCTCAGACCAAATTAAAGTGAATAACTGTCCTTCAACATGATTCTTTGATTGGCCCTTGCCAGTCTAAGTTTAGCCTCAGATAATTGGAGAAATCTTTAGAAACGTGGGTTCAACGAGGACTCGCAGAGATAAAATGACGCACTTTCAGCACAGAGTGAAAACCTCAAGGAAAGTAAGTCATGATTCTATTGAAAATATAGTTATTGAAATGCATTTTTTTCATAGAAAGCCCTGATGAAGGCCTAAGCAGTACAAAATAGAAACAATCTTCACTAACAGCGATCGTCTTACTGTTTTCAAATTCCAGGCACACCAATGTCTTAATAAAACAGTATTTTACTTTGTCGTAGGGTGAAATACTCTATGCCTTTACTAACGGTTTTAAATTAATGTGGAAGAAAAAAGTTCCCTTTATTTTTCACCCACACAGCCTCAACAAAGAGCATCGTCTGCGTCAATGACTTCTGACCAGAGAATGAAATGAGCCAGTTGAATACATCCGCTTTGAAACACTCCTTACTGCAAATGGCGCAGCTTTGCAGGCTGTGTTTTTGCCTCAAGACCAATTTTATAGAATGAAAGGAGTTTTCTTTTCATCAGATTTACCCTGAAGTCATACTGAAGTTTGTCAGCCAGGGAAATTAAACCATCAATAACTGAATTGAATTATTTGAGCAATTTCACCAAACTGAATTGAGTTTGGTATAACATGCAGTTACCCTGACTTCATCTCCCACAGAAATTATGAATGAAAATGAAATATAAATAAAGGGATTTATTATACTTACTGCGTGGAGAGAGAACTGTTTTAAAAATGTCTGAATTAAATGTCTCTCGGGGTGGATTTGTTTGACGCCTTATTATAAATGCAGGTACAATTTTGATCAAAAGGAAATTAATGATTTTTTTTTCCTTTCTGTGTTTATGTTTCCCTGCATTGCACTGCAGACTTGTCTGAAATAAATAAGATAAAAATAACATGAATTCCAAAGCAAACCTAATCTATGTTAGCACCCTGGGAAGCAACAAAAATCCTCACAGGTGAAACAGCTTCAAACCCACAAGAGCTAAGATGTTTCTTCTTCATGACTTTTGAAAAAAAGAGTTGTGTTACTTTGAAAGTTGGAATATGTTTGGGATAAAGAAACATGCTTGGACTGAAAATTCAAGGTCTTAAGCCCGGCATACACTGTGCAAATGATTTTCCAGTCGTGCAACAAGTGTTGGGACTCAAAAGGGTCAATTGTGGGTCGCAAGAAAATCAAACCTGTTTGATATTTTGCTTTCGGATCAACTAAAGGTGATCGTGCCTTTGGAATAACTTGCCTTGGCATGTTAGATCAGCAGGCTCCTTTCAGGTTTTTAAATCCTCTTTAAAATCACATTTC
>NW_015150703.1:562687-564207 GCF_000732505.1 Cyprinodon variegatus
TCTAGATTTTGATTTTTTTTCCAGTGCAGTGTATGCCTGGCTTTACACTGCAAAAAATCTAAATCTAGATAAGTCATTTTTTCTTAAAATAAGTGCATTTGTTCTTGAATTGAGGAGGTAAAAGATACATTTTGCCAATGGAACAAGACAATTTACACTTAAAATAAGAAAACACAGTTGAATCCAACTCAAATTAAGGGTGAATACACTTAATTTAAGAAATTTTTACCTATTTCTAGCTCGTTTTTGCAGTGCACCCACTGCGCCACAGAGCAGCCAATGTTCCTCATTGAGTAGCAGATATTTCCCAAGCTAGCTCAGATGCTTTAACTCAGGGGTCACCAACGCGGTGCCCGTGGTGCCCCTCAAGGACCACATGGGGGGGCCCTCAGAGTCCTCACACAGACCAGTACTAACAGTAGACATGCTGGTCTGTCAGGCTGTTTGGTGTAATAAGTACCGTAAAATCTGATGTTAGACAATGAAAAGTGGTGTTATGTATTGAAGGTGAATGTGAGAAGTGTGCGCCGCTCATTATTCTCAGAGTGAACGTCGCTGTCGTTCACATTCACTAAAAATATAACACTGCAAAAACCATCTGAAATTAAGTACAGTAAAAATTTCTTAAATCAAGTGTATTTACCCTTAATTTGAGTAGGTAAATAAGATAGTTGGCCAATGGAATGAGTATTTTTACACTTAAAATAAGTTAATTAGGTAACATGCACTTGAAATAAGACAATGCAATTGATTTTTCTTATTTCAAATGTAAATTGTCTTGTTCCTTTGGCAAAGTGTCTCATTTATCTTCTCAATTCAGGATAAAATGAACCTATTTTAAGAAAAAATGACTTATTTAGACTTACATTTTTTGCAGTGAACGCATTCAAAACTTGTTCGTGCACAACACTGATTGTACCCAGAGTTCACAAATCATTGGTGACAGTCTTTACTGCTCTTTGTGCCTTTTTACTGACTGATGTCTTTGTGCAATCATTAGAAGTCTTCGTTATCATATTGCAAATTGTGGCTTTAATTAAAGGATGCAGCAGAGCTGCCCTAACTCTATGAAAAGAAGACAGAATACCAAAATTAAATCAAAGTCTTCTTCAACATAATTTGACTTTATGTTTTAGCTATTTTATTAAATCAGATTATTGCATTATTATTTTGGATACGGCCTCCTCCTCATCATACCTCCCCTGGATGTTATGGCTGAAGGGCCCAGAAGATGTCAGATTGACGTTCATGTGGCTCCACACTGTAAAAAATCTAAATCTTGATAAGTCATTTTTTCTTAAAATAAGTGCATTTGTTCTTGAATTGAGGAGTTAAAAGAGACATTTTGCCAATGGTACGAGACAATTTAGATTTAAAATAAGAAAACACAATTGCATTCTCTTATTTCAAGTGAATACTATCTAATTATCTTATTTTAAGAGTAAAAATACTGATTCCATTGGCAAACTATCTCATTTACCTTCTCAAATCAAGGGTAAATAAACTTAATTTAAGAAATT
>NW_015150703.1:568207-570011 GCF_000732505.1 Cyprinodon variegatus
GCCCCTTCCCAAAATTACTTCAACGGAAGGTTTCCAGATGGATATGAGGAGCAAATCCATCTGGCGGAGTCAGGTTAAATATATTCAGGCAAGTTTGCGTTTCTTTTTATTACATCGACATTAATTTTTGCAATCAAAATATCCATATTTTTAAATGTTACAGAGGTACTAAGGTCTTGTCCTGGATTCATACAACACTATTAGCTTGAAATTTGGATGTTCAAAGTATTTCACTGAGCGCCCTATAAAGGGTTAAGAGAAAAACTTTAAAAGTGTGTTACTTATTTAAATGGTTAATACGCCCTTAGCCCAATGCTGCAGAACTTTAGTGTGAATTTTTATTGTTCTCTGTCTTAATTATGGCAAAGAATAAACACCTCCCATGGTTATTTTATAAACTCAGCATTTAGAATGATTAGATACACACATCATAGCTGTGAAATGCTGAGCGACAATTACAGAGAAACAAATAAGATTAACTGGGAGCCTGACTGCAGCCTTCTGAAATTACATTTCAAGTCCCAACTGTAAATCTCTATTGAAACTGACTTATTATAAAGCTTATTTCCCTCAATTCATTTTCATTTGATTTAATTGAAGCACATCTTCTTCAGTCACACATTGAGGCACGAGAGATATGAGTGACGCATGCAGCTCACAGTCAACAGCTCTGGAGGAGGATCCCCGGTCTAGCAATAGAAAAAAATAGATTAAAAACTGAAAACACTAGTGTCCAGATGTGCTTTTCATCCATGTTTTTGTCTTTCTGAGAATTTCTTTTTCTTTTTTTACTAAAATAGCATCTAATGATGAGATTTTTCGGAGAAAAAAAAAACCCTAATCTTGCACCGAAGAGGATGACTAAGTACTGAATTTATTTTAAAAGCACCTTGTGTGCCTGTTGCTATACCAACCACCGGAGTTGACTTTAATGATAACTATCCACAGTAATTCCTAACTATGGGCGCAGAAACAGGGGAAATGATCATTTTTTCCTGCTGCTTGTGTGTTAAGGAGTGATTTAAGAATAAGTAATAAAACAAAACGCTTGTTGATTCAGTGTTTTCTGATTACATTGAAGGGGGGGGGGGGATTTGCGAGCACCGAGTGTGTTTAGAGGAGGAGACAGACGGATTACATTATGTTCGCCAGCAGGAGTGTGTGGTCAGATACTGTGTTGTACACGCCAGCAGGAAAATGCCCGCTGAGTGCTTCAGCAGGGCTGTAACAGATTTGTCACTAGAGATACACCCACTGAAATCTATTCTTTCACGTATCTCTTCAAATGTCCTACTACTAATAGCAACAATGTAAAGGCATTCCTTTAAAGTTTTATTTTGTATTGCTAAGTATCAAAACGCTGTGCTAAATCATCTGGATTTCTTAAAGTGGAGTTGTGTGGTTATCAACAGGCGGTCTGCAGTAGATACGGTGAAACCCCTGAGTTTTCCAAAGAAAACAATGAAAATTTAATTAGTTTGTTGGAATTTTTCCACAAACAAAATCTGTGAAAATGTGCTGATGTGCTTGGTTACCATTTGCATGTCTCCAAGCGACACAAGGCTTTGAGACATGCAAATGGTAACCAAGCACATCAGCACATTTTCACAGATTTTGTTTGTGGAAAAATTCCAACAAACTAATTAAATTTTCATTGTTTTCTTTGGAAAACTCAGGGGTTTCACCGTATCTACTGCAGACCGCCTGTTGATAACCACACAACTCCACTTTAAGAAATCCAGATGATTGGGAACAGCGTTTTGATACTTAGAAATACAAAATAAAACTTTAAAGGAATGCCTTT
>NW_015150703.1:573905-576920 GCF_000732505.1 Cyprinodon variegatus
GTCACACCTCAACCCGCCTCAAAGCCAACGCTGATTGGACGTTCGTTTGGTGAACGGAGAGTCTCCAGACTGATCTGCGAGTGAATGGTCTCACGAGGCTATAAATAAACACATAAAACACACATCAGAAAATAGTTTTTATATATTTAAAAAATATAAAGCTGTCTAATGCTACGTTCAGACCGCAAGCAGCAGAAGCAGCAAAAATGTGCGTGCTGCTTCATTTTTGATGCTTGTATAAGTTTAGTTCTGACGCGCATCTGAAGCATCATTGCTGCTCTAGCTGCGCGGTCGAAAAGTTGTTCTGATGCACATTGGGCGGAGCTACTCTATCCTTTCTTTGCCTGGAACAATGGCAGCTATATTTGCTCTGATCAGTGGGTAAAAAGTAGCTTTTAATATGTTTTTCAGTGATAAAGTCCCTCTGAAAACTTCATCTGTGCAGTCAGTTTATCCAGATTAGAATCCAGCCTTCAAATATTATTTCGCTGTCTGAGCCGCTCAGACCTGCTGCTAACTGAGGTGCCTTCTTGGTAATTGGCTAAATGTTGCTCAGGCTATGTCTGATATTATACAAACAAAAAAATAAACAGGAAAGGCCTATATTAACCTCCTTTATAAGCCGGCTGATATACTGATGTCCTGCTGCTCCAGAGCGGAGGAGAGATCACGCCCAAGAACGTGCTCAACAGCTGATTAATGCACAACATACTCATGAAACTGAGCACAGTTTAGTGCACAGCTACATTTATGGAGTTTAAAATTGCATATGACCAATTCATTTACACAATTTACAGGGTAAGTTTAGCATCCCTAATATGCAATTAGAAATCGCCACTGTTGCAAAGAGAAAGGTAATTTTTGCTCCAAACACCTAAAGCAAACTAGTGAAAGCAGAGCTGACATTTAAAGGGGTCCAAGTTAAATTAATGGTAACTTTTTTTTTACTAATGGTAACTTGTTTTAATGGCTCTTGGTTGCAATTTAAGTCAGGATTCTGGTTCTTTAATTATGCTCTGTGACATTCCAATCAACTCTGGATTTGTTGCTATAAAATTATCTGAGGAGCTTTATTATTGGTAAACAGACATTTTTAACTTCAGTTTTGTTGCAGCTCGGAAAGTAACTGCAAGTCAAGACAAACAAAAACAGTGTCCATCCTTAAAAAACACATTTTGAATCCAGGAACTAAAATCTGAAGCTTGACACTGACATGAACTCAACTTCAGCACTTTTTGTTTCTTTTATTTGTTGGGGTTTTTTTTGTTGTTGTTGTTGTTGTTAATTTACAGGGTGAAACGTGGATTTATGCTGCAGCTTTCACACCTAAAAATTATTTTAGAGAATAGTTTAACATAACTGTGAGCCTCCTTCTCAATTTTGTGCTACATATAGATCCTGTAAAGTTCTAGTGACCCAAATACTAACAGCTTAAATACTAGCATTTAAGCCTAACATAAAATCAAATATAGAACAAAGAAAACAGCTAAAGAGATTAGATATCCTTTTTTTCACAGTAGATTGCAATTTCATTCGGCACACAAAGATGGTCGTTTNTGCCTATCGCATTAAAGATGGAAAACATTTCAAAGTGATGCATCATGGTCTTCGTTGTTTATTTATTTTAACAGAGCAGTATTGGAGCCACTGCATCACATCTGTATTCATGTATTGATCCTTACGTTACACAAGAGAAGGAAATATTTCAGATCATTCTTTGAGTCCCTGCTGGACATCAGCCTTAATCTCTCAGCTGGCGGCCATAACCTACAGGCAGAAGGAGGGAAAGGATGAAGACATGACTCATGATTACTAATGCCTTTCACCTTATTTTTAATTTTAAAAAAGCCAAGGGAGGTTTCTCTATTGGAAGGAAGTAGGTGAAAAGAAAGGATCCAATGTGTAAGAAAAGCAAATAAATAATGTATTTTCTTCTTCTAAAAAGTCAGAATTTGGGAGCCAATTACAGCGAGCCTTGGGATTAATTGAAAATGACCCCTTGGGCTTGACGCATAAAGTGCTTTGTCTCATGAAAAATGAGCATGAGCAACACAATATATGCAGGGGCTCATTAGAATGTTCAGCATTTCAATTCCAATTAATAACACAATTCATCTCGCAGAAAGTAAGAAATCAAGGAGGGATTTTGCCTGCAAATAACAGAGCAAATGAGAAACAGTCACAAAGGAAGGGGGATAAAACTCATTCTCTAATTACTTTTACCCTCCACTGCTTTTATTCTCTATGCAGTTTTGACATTTGTGAAAGCTTGTTCAGTGTTCACCCAGCTAACATAGTAAAGATGGAGCCTTCAGTGCTACACCTTATTGAATCAGCACTGGTCAGGCACCATCCTGCAGGAGATACAATCTCTGACAACATAAGGAGATAACAATAGTTACCCTGACTTTACTACAGCACAAGTCACCCTGCACTACAGAGAAGCAACCATGTTTCCTAAAAAAAAAAAAAAGAAAGAAAACTTCTAGAACAATCAATCAATCAACAATCAATTAATCAATGATCTGAGATAAAATGAAAATTTTGGCTAAAAAGCTCCTGCTGAACAACCTGAAAGACCATCAGTAGAAAACTGAAAAGGTTCAGACAGCTGGTCAATAGAGGCCGCCCCATCCACCTAATTACCCTGATCAAGACATTGATATATATATATATATATATATATATATATATATATATATATATATATATATATATATATATAAAATTTAATTTTAAATTAAAATCTAAAATATTTATATTTCTAATATTTCTACACATATTTTTTTAGATGTGCAAGACAAATATTTAACCTTTAATGACAATTAAAGCATTGTTTCATTTTTCGTCAGATTGTTGATGTTTTTCCACCTTAGTGCTCAAAAATCTTTGCCCATTGACTCTCTTTAAAAGTTTTACATGCGCAGTAGCTCCTCTCCTACTAGAGAAATGGTGCAAGAAACGTCCTTTTCCAGGACCTGGTTTAGCTCCAAGGCTAGGCTAACTGCATGCAGC
>NW_015150703.1:581954-583369 GCF_000732505.1 Cyprinodon variegatus
AAGGTAATTTAATCCACATCATACATCATTTAGTTTTCAGTGAGCCTAACCAGAATTCACTCTCATTCTGATCGTTGATACAATAAAAAGTTATTATTTGATAGCAAAATCCCCTTCATGCGCTCCAGAGAAGGGTTTATTTTAATGTCTGTAGACCAGCACACCAACGGCATTAGGAAATACTACTGAAAAAAATGATTAAAAAATGAGTCCACCGGTTCTAAGGTTTAGAAGGTTATGAAGGTTTGAGTATGCCCTTTTAATATCAAACGACACTTCCGATGTGGTGATTTGCCTTTATTCTGCTTTTCTTTTTCTTCTATTTTACAGTTTAATTTGTGTAAAGCACTTTGCATTGTCCCTTTAAAGAACTGTGCTATGCAAGTAAACTTACCTTGCCTTGCCTTGGTGGTGGCTTTGCTGAGAATTTCATCTTTCCTACTGCATAAGGGAACATACCACTGGTCAAACTCAACTCTGATCATCTGTGTAACAGTCAAGCTATGATTCTGTTTGTTGCAGTGCATAATTGGCACTCAGCAGACTGCACATGCAGCAGATGCAATCCTGAGAGAACCAGTAACACTTATGCAAGTAATTTCTAGGAAAAATTCAAATCGGGGAACGCCATAGTTTGTTTTTTTGTTGTTTTATGTGTGCTGATAAAAAATACCAAAAAGAACAGAGAAGAAAACCTACTGTATCTGATAGATGTGATGCTGACTGAACATAAAGGGCAGCAGGATCTCCTTGCCTGTCCTGAATGCCCAGGTATGCAATTATTCTTATTCGACTATAAATATTATAAACAATTATATTCAAAGACAGTTTATATTCACCACCTTGAAATTTTAAATAATAAACAATTGCATAAAATACTACTGAAGCCAACAGCGGTCGTACTCGACTTTTTTTTTTCCTTTGACTTCTCAAATAATTGTCTAATTATCACGAGAAAACTGTTGATTTCTTGAGATAACGACATGATTAATCTGTCTGAGTAATGAAAGAGGCCAACAGCCCTGGATTCCCAGTCCATCCATGCCTGCGGGGCCCATAGTTTTGCAGTCGCAGTACCCATGTGCACAAATAATCCGTTTTTTAGTTTCCTTTTCACTCATTGTCAGGTCGTGGTGGATGATTTGATTGCACGGAATACAGCTGAAACAAATCGGTGTTTTAATGAAAATGTTGGGGATGGAGGGTGCATATCTGAGTTAACTGTGACACACATGCAGGGGTGGAAAGTAACAAATTACATTTACTCACGCTACTGTAATTAAGTACTTTTTTATGAGTAATTTGTAATTTTCTGAGTAGTTTTTGAAATATGTAATTTTTACTTTTACTCGAGAAAATTTTAACCTAAGTAGTTTTACTTCGCTACATTTAAAACCCCCTCACGTTACTGAGTA
>NW_015150703.1:586144-587552 GCF_000732505.1 Cyprinodon variegatus
GATCTGGTTGAACTGTAAAGTGCCTTCAGATGACATGACGCTATATTGGCGCTATAGAAATAAACTGAATTGAATTGAATAACAAAAGGACTGAGGTTATATTATAGTATTAAGTCAAGCAGCATAAAATAAAACACGCCAACATCAGCAACCACCCCCAGAGAGAGACAGACGGGGACTCCCTTATTCTAACGTATGAAAGGTGGCACCCCCTAGAAACGACCAACTGTGATCCTATTATAGCTGCACTAGTGATCCTGCTGCTGCTCCTCCTCTTCTAAGATCCAGGAGGGAATGGAGAATGAAAAGAAAATCATTTTCTACTGTTTCTGCAGTCTCTTCAATCAGGAGCATGAATTGACTGACTGAACATGCCACAGTCTGCAGCTGACTTCTTGCCTGAACGCACCGCATGATGAAGCACAAGCTCTAAATACTCTCACTGGGTTTTTATGTGTGTTTCTGTGTAATCAAAGTGTTGTACAGCAGCTACTGTTGCTACTGTTCTCTGCTTCCTTTCATGTGTTTTTTTATCAGTGAAGCCTTTGTCTCACATACTGTGTTTTTTGTCATTACTGAGGCACAGTTCATGGTGGATACCCCCAGGTGGAAGGTTTTTTTTTTCCTCCACCTTCAAGCATAAATAACACAGTTTTAAAATCCAAGCCTTTTTTTTTTCCTGCCGTGTTCAAAATGAGTTTCAAGATTATTTTTTTTTCCCTCCTAGATGCAGCATTTCATTTAGGTGAGACTTCACAAAAAGGCAAGGGAATGCTATTATAGATTGAGAGAGAAAAGTAAAAAGCAGAGAAGATGCAGTGAAGGTTGAGGTCTGGGAACAAAGCGTAGATGTTGTTTACTTTCCCTCGGGCAGCGCTGAGATTTAAAGGGAATACAAAAAAAAAAGGAGATGGATCTCTCCAAGGCGGAAGGGTGACCACAGAGCATTTAAGAGTCACATAATGTCTGCAAGAACTGACATTATACATTCTGAATCCTACCTTAGCCCTGTGACAATCGTCACAAGAACAGTTCTCTTTCATCAATATACAGTATTATACAATAGAATAAACATCAATGTCTCCATAAAAATAAATTCTCAGCTTTAAGTCACATTTCCTAATGCTTTGTCACAACACAAGAAAAAACAGTCATACTTTGTTTCAGGCACAACAGGAATGAAAATGTAAAATAAAGGGCATGCAGGTGGAGCAGCGGTTAATGCGAACGACCCATGTATGGAGGCTCTCCCACCCCCTCTTTCCTGTCAGGCTACTGTCGACAAAACGAGCCACTAGTGCCGCAAAAACTCAAAAAAGAAAAAAAGAAAGAAGAAATGTGATAAAAAACATGGAAGTCATTTTAGAAGCCTTTTGCAAAAGTAGGTATTTCACATAGGTCCGTGGGG
>NW_015150703.1:589133-590453 GCF_000732505.1 Cyprinodon variegatus
AATGTGTTGTCTTCTTATTTCAGAGGGGCCCCCTGCCTGTCTTCACCTAGGGCCCCAAATTATATCATATAGACAAACTTCCCTTATTCCTTTCGTTTAAGAGCTGCTAAGTTGTAGAAACCAGCTGACAGTGACCCTCCCTCCACTTTCAGCATCTTACGCCCCCCCATCTAATCACTTTACTTAACCATGAGGAAATTAAACTCTCTGTAAGCGTAAACCAGTCCTGCAACATGTCAAAGCAGCAGACTTACTGACATTATAATAATGTAAGCCCATCCATCCTTTATTCCAAACACTCTCTGATTTACACATCAGTAGATATGGAGCATCAAATACCGTTTTAATATTTTCTGGTTTGTATTTTTATCCAACAAAGATTTGTTCTACAAGAGTTAAACAAACAACTTGACATTGTGAAGAGGTTTCAACTGCGTTTGATTCCCAAAGCTTTGAATCTTCTTCACCGTTCTCCAGTGAGTGCATATTTAATCTGGGAGAACTAGAGCAGACCACAGCTCATTACAGCTCCACTTCTGGCAGAATAGATTTTCAACCTGGACATCTGCACAGACTAAGGCAGGCCGGCATGGAGAGCACATTACAGCATCTTGTTGGAGTCTCCAGAGTGAGGTTGGAGAGCAGCTGGAGATGTAGCAGTCATTTTCTGATTTTAAAGCAATCTCTACAAATCACAAAGGATTTCTGCAGCTTCAGCCAGAAAACTTGAGGAATGGAATTTACAATGTGCACAAATGCATCAATATTAGTAGGAAGCGAATCCCTAGAAGGTATTGGCATGTACTGTGTAAAAATCCCAATTTCAACAAATTTTATTTAACAGAAAAAAGGAAAGAAAACCCAGAACAACAGCATGTGACGTGTATATTGATAAAACACCAGATCAGGACGGAATAATGCACTGATCACGTTTTCTAACACTGACTGAAATACTGAGAGAAAAAAACTGTGTAGTGATGATTAAAGTGATTCTATGACGCAGAGTTAGGGCCAGGCTTGGGATTTTTTATTATATTTCGATAATAAAGTCTTAACATTACAAGAATAAAGTCGATACATTAGGAGAATAAAGTCATAAAATTACGAGAATAAATTTATCAAAATTATGAGAATTAAGTCATAAAATTAGGAGAATATCGCTTAACATTATTAGAATAAAGTTAAAACAATTATAAGAATAAAGTTTGAAAATTATAAGAATAAAGTTATAACATTACTGGAATAAATTCCTAAAATTAATAAATTAAAGTCATATAATTAATAGAATAAAGTCGTAAAATTACGAGAATAAAGCCGTAA
>NW_015150703.1:593534-594598 GCF_000732505.1 Cyprinodon variegatus
TGTGAATTGGCGCTATAGAAATAAACTGAATTGAATTGCATTGAAAGTGAGAAAAAAAATGTAAATCTGTTTGTATTGTATCTGTATTCAATTAGAACATAATATAAAATCAAGTTGCCTTGCAGAATTAATTGTAAACAGACTGAAAACGATGTTTCCATACAGAAAATACCCGTTTGTCAATGAATGACAGAACGGGGAATCCTGCAGACGCCCAGGCACCTCTTTTAACAGATTGTGCAGCTTCTAGTCCTTGTTTGGCATAAATAGAGGGAGAAAGGGATCAAGGGGCAGCTTACCCAGGTGTTACCGACTCATTAGGGCCAGCAGGATCAGATGAAGCTTGGGGATTTTCAGAGAATCCAATATCTTTACAGTAGAAATACGTGAAGGTTTAATAATATAGATAGAAATTTAAATGATTAAGTCTGCTTAAAGCTATTCATGATTATCTGCCAATACTTGAGAGAGGATCCAGACTACCTTATTTATTAGTCTTTGGCAGCAAAATATAAATATATAATGTTTTGATTAAATCAGAAGAATCAGGGCTATTCTGCTCTATAAAAAGTGTGCACTTTTCTTATACAATTAAAAAATGCTCATCACTCGATTGCAAAAAAAAATCTGTATAATAATGGCAGGTGGAGGACATTAATATCATTTCTCAGGGGGGATTTTTTTTTAAATAGCTTATTTGGAACCGATGCTTCTTTACATAAGTCTTACTTTGCTCTGCATAAGCCAGGGGCAAAGCATTAAGAAGTATATGTGGTGGAAAAGCTTTTACCCCTTTCTGATGTCTTCCTTCTATTTTTATGCATGTTTGGCACACTTACATTTTGTATAAAATGTAAAAGAATGTAAATATTGGTCTACAACAGCAAAAGTAAATAAAAAAATGCAGCTCGTAAACGGTTGCTTTTTTAAGGAAAAAAAGGAAAGAAAGAAAGAAATTTCACAGCACTGTGTGAAATGCTAGCCTCGTGAGACCATCCTGATCTCGCGAGCTTTCAAGGTTTCACTCGCAGAGACTGTGAGACTCTCCGTTAAAGAAAATTTGG
>NW_015150703.1:599410-601409 GCF_000732505.1 Cyprinodon variegatus
TGACAAACATGGATGCCTCCAGTAAAGCACATTCACATGAAAATTACCCTTGTCATTTATTGAAAAGTATGTAATAATTTCATACTAAAAAGACTTTCAGAAGTTTCTATTTGACCGGACTTTTTCTTTAAAGGTGCTAAAACCCTTGTAGTGTGCTCTTGTATAAAACCTCTATCATGAGGGGCTAAACTACTAGCAAAACGTTCCTGGAGATCGTTTCAAAGAGGGATTTATCAGTCTTTCATCAAAGCTGTTCTGAGCTGCAAACCTTGCTTGGCCTGATGTGGCTATCCACTAAAAGGGAGGAGGATTTGATGAGATCTACTCCCTATCAGACTGAAGGAAGCACAACATTCCTCCATCTATCACTTTATGTCTGCAACCAACATGCTGCTAGTGCTGGGCATGACCTGAAGGGGAATAAAGTCCCAACCTAGGGGTCCCTCTACGCTACAGTTGTGAGAAACAATTTGTTTTTTGTCCCTTGTCTTTGCTTTAGGCTTTAAATAAAAACAAGTTATTAAAAAAACAAGCCTCAAAGGTGAAGCTATTGGTCATTTATACTCTGTAGATTATATATTTCCAGTATAAAGTCAATTTGTCTTCTGCCTACATGCGGAGCTTCTGTTACAACCTGCTACTGTTGAGGGTTTTTTGTGGACAGTCGATCCAAGCTGAGGTAGAAATCAATCAAAACTCCATCTTTTTGCACTGCGATGCCTTAGTCATCTCCTGTTGAGTAAATGCTGGTATAATTCCCGGGAGTTCAAACAGAAGTTATATAAAAACAGGCACTTCTATCATTTTGACTTTCTGAAGTGGATTTTTTTAGTGGTGAAAACTAAATAGTGCCTGATTGACTCTGCTGGCGGGCTGCTCAGAACTGACTGGCCTCATTCATGTTGAAATGGTGACAGATTAAGTATGTTAGGAAGCTTTCCGAGTGGCAGTCAGAGCTGGAAATCAGAGCCTGATATCACAAACTGAGCAAAGTATGAAAATCGTTGGGGCCAAGCACATTCTCACACAGATTGTTTGGCAGCTTTTGAAATGTGAAATTGTTCCTTCATTCACAAAATGCTGGTGCAATGAGGTGGCCATCTGCTCATCCTTCTCTACCGTCAGCTTGCTGATGACTTTTAGAGGAAACTCGGGACTTCATCTAAACATGAACAAACTGTAGCACTGGCTAACAGCAGAGATCATTACAATTCTGGAGAAAATGAGTTTCAATTAAACAAAAGCACAGAGATTTATTTTAAAAGATATCTCAATAGAGGGGGACAATAATTCTTTCAGGGCTGGTGGATTTTGTAGTGGACCTAAATGCATAGTAGAAGTGTAACGATCTTGGTTCTGTTGTTTTTCAAGTTTTGCCAGGTTTTTCATTGTTTTCTAGCTTTATTGGTGTGTCTGGATTCATTTAAGTTGCTTAGGTTTTTCTGTCTGTCCTCTGCTGCCCCCTTGTGTTTTCCCTTGGCTTCCTCATCAGCTCTAATCACACCTGCTCCTTATCAGCTCATTAGTCCTACCTTTGTTCAGTCAGCCATAAATACACCCCCTCTGCAGTCCCTCTTTGCTGGTTGCTCGTCTTATTTCATCCTACCCTGGTTCCTCATGACTTTTTCCCCTGATGTTTCCATGGTCCTGGTTAGTGTTCAATTCTTATGTTGGTTTTTTTATGCATTTCTGTTTTAATTTACATTATTAAGTTGGATTTTTGGATTCCTGTTTTTGCTGCCTGATTTTTCATTATGCTACGTTCACACCGGACGCAGCAGGAGCAGCAAAATCGCATCTGCTGCTTCATTTTTGCTGCTTGTACCAGTTAGTTCTGACGCACGGATGAAGCAGCTTTGCTGCTCTGGCTGCGCGGTGCAAAAATGTGTCCAATGCGTGTTGGGCGGAGCTACTCTATCCTTTCTTTGCCTTGCAGCTATATTTGCTGTGATTAGTGGGAATAAAGTAGTTTTAATATGTTTTTAAGTGAGAAAGTCCA
>NW_015150703.1:603397-605200 GCF_000732505.1 Cyprinodon variegatus
ATTACTTCTACAGAAGGTTTCAAGATGGATATGCGGAGCAAATCCATCTGGCGGAGTCAGGTTACATTTCTCTACCCCTTTCCTGTCAGCCCCCTGTGCAAAAAACAAGCCTATAGCGTTGTAAAAACAACAAAAAAATAAAAATACAGCACTGTTTAAATACTACTGAATGACACAAAATGGAAAAGAAACCAATGACCAAGAAATCACAGAATGACATGAATTAAAGTGTCACGGAAAACTTAAAAAGAACAAAAAAGTCCACAAAGGGCAGAATCGTGACATATTCATACAAGCTTTCGACTTTGATAAAAAAAAAAATTCCAGTTTATAAGACCTTTAAGATTATAATTGTATTTAATAGATATAATTGAACAAACTATGTGTACCTGCAAAAGTTAGAGCACCCAAATGGCCATTTATGTCCCTCTAGAACATTTTAAGTGGGCCTTTTTGTCAGAGTTTGGTTGAGGATTTGAGGACCCAAATGCAGAGGTTTATCCAACATAAGAAGTACAGAAAAACCAGAACCGTTTAGACATCAGGGAAAGACGTGGAACCAGCTCCTGCAAAGGGGGCGAATGAGGTGATTGGTAGTGGGTGTGAAGATAGGATTCTAGAAAGGAGCTAGAATCCTCCCTTATAGGCCGTCCTAGGGAAAAGGAGATCAACACAAGAGGGCAACAGTGGGCAACAAAGAAAATCCTAAGAGCTCAGAAAACACAACAAAATCGGAATTAAACCAATAAAACCAGAAAACATGGATCAAAGTAAAACTGAATACTCAAAAGAAAACTTTAAAGAACCAAGAACGTGAAACTTCTGGGACTTTGTCAAGAAATATTGTCATTTAATATTTACCAATATGATTGCCATCACAAAATATTAAATCTTAAAACAATTCTTCAAGTAATTTCCTAGTTGATGAGTTAGCCTAAACTGTTTCTTTTAGGTAAGACTTATTTATTTATTTTTTAACAAAATGTTTTGCGTCCAACAAAATAAAATGTAAAACACGTTATCCACTTAAAGTATGAATTATATGCATACAATTCCACCTCCAACAGAGTAATTATATTGTCTGCTGAACAGCTGAGGTAGCCATAACTTCAAAATATCAAAGGTATTCATTAAATGCATGTTTCATTTTTTAATCCGTCTTCTTTACGATCATTAAAATATTCCAAACTTTCTCTACAGAATTAAATGGGTCTGAATGAATTAAAGCTAATAGTCACAATTCTTTAGGACTCCTTTACAAAGTCGACTAAGAACGTAGCAGAGGGACTTAAAAACAGTCTGATTGCCCAGTTGTCTATAACCAATATTTTAGTATAATCATCAATTTAAAGAAAATTAAAGATGCATATTTGTAACAAAATCAGTACAAACTGGATGCTGTCATCTTTACAAGGTTGACAGGAAAAACAGTGAGCTGCTGCTGGGAGCCAAGGCACACGTTTCACAACATTGTTTGTTCAGTTATATTGCCTCTGAGGCACACGAGCAGGAAAAGCCAAAGAATGTCGATAATCAACCTTGAGCTACAGAGTGTGGACAAAACAAAACAGACCTTTGGAGCTCTGCTCATTAGTGAGTAATCAGACTTTTTCTCCAATAAGTTTGCTGTTGAAATGACTGAAGCCCAGACAAGCTGGCTTATACGTGTTAGAGGCACCATATATATATGTATATATCTATACTATTACCAATACATGCCTGACCTACAATCAGTTCACATTTTAGTCTTAAATCTATCCCCAAACCCATGAAGTTAAGTCAACTGGCCCCCTTGAGGAAATC
>NW_015150703.1:607828-609646 GCF_000732505.1 Cyprinodon variegatus
CAAAAAAGTACTCCAGAGTGTTGTTCAGCATGGGGGTGAGTAGAAAATGAAGGCTAATCATGTTTTGGGTGTACTATTCCTTTAAGCTTTGCATAAGATCAAAGAACCTTTAGCAGCTGTGATTAAACCAGCGAGCATTAATAAAACCACTAAGACTCTGATTGCGTCATATTTGTCCTCGTTAAAAGATAAAAACTCCATCACAAAGGTGAATCAATATTGACTCACTATGTAAAATGACTACTTCCTGACTAAACTGACGTCACAGCCTCCCTCAGTGGGTCACGTGACCAAATGAGGAATTTTGGGTTTTCTGCCATCTGAATTTTTTTGTGCCAACAAAAAAGACAACAAAATGTTGGACATTTTTCCCTTGTGATGTATTTAATTTTGTACATATTATCAAAATTAGAACCTATAAGTATGTGTTTCCTATTTGAACTTTAATGCTCTATTCATGTTAAAGGACTTCTACAAACAGGCCAGTTAGGAAATTCGTACTACTGCTAATACCATAAACAAGTCAGGTACCAACCTGTAGCACAGACTTTTTGACTTATATTCCCCATATATCTTCTACCAGTCATTATTCCTCTTTTTCCTTTATTGCTCATCATTGTGAAGTTTCACAGAACTTCACAGATGCAGTGAACACTTGGGTCTCCAGAGAGGATCCTCAGCGCTGACCTTCTCTCCATCCAGGTCCTGTTCAGGCCCAGCCTCAGGAAAGGGCAGCAAACACATCCTTGACATAAACTGCTGACTTTTGGTCAGGCCTCACGTTGGCACTGCAGAACACCATTAGCAAAAGCCAGGCTTCAGAAAGACAGTGTCTCCCCAGAGGCTGTCAATCCAATGAACACAATATACAGCTTACAGTCTTAGCAGTTAGCTACTGTACACTGCTGTAAAACAGAATAACCATAGGTTATATGGTAAAACCTTTTCCTTTTTCCTTTTCTTAGATACTACCAAAAATAAAAGCACTTCCTGATGTTTATATATGTATACATAATGTCCATATGCTGTAAATACTATGACTAAAGTCTGATTCCTTGATTGTGCACGCAAAGATGGACAATACAGAGGATTTTTAAAAACATTGTTGGGAATGCTGCAAAAAAGGGGGAAAAAATGACCTCTAGGATGGAGTTCTTGCTATCGAATACGGTCAGTGGTCAAAATCAAGATGAAATTAGGCTGCTACACTGAATTAATTGAGCGAAACGACTATGAAAACAGTGTTTTTAAACACAGTTATTGCTTTAATTGCACATAGACATGAGAAACCTGTCATTTAGATGGAATTTAAAGGAAAAGTTCGGTCACACTCAGAATTCAAACTTCTGAAAGCATTTTTAGTATGAAATTATGTGTTTTAATTAAGAGTAATTTTAATGTGAATGTACTTTACTGGAGGCATCCATGTTTGTCAAAGTCCTCTGTCAGATTTACATGGTCACTAACCTGAGTTTCCCCCCTTACAGAGATTCTGATCTTTTCCGCTCCAGCTGCTCAGATGCAGATTCAACGTTTAATAAAGAAATGATGTTTTGAATCACATCTGATTGTCTGCTTTAAATTCTGGGTCCTCAGTTTTCTGTCCTGGCAATTAGTCCAAATAAAATTCTTTGTTGGGATCTGGAGGTCTGTCCACTTTCTCCACCAGAGGGCGCACTGGATCTCCTGGAGCCGGAGCTGATTGCCACCACCTGTTGCTCATTTGCTCATCAAGAGACCAGTATATAAGGAGGCAGAGGACGTCACTCCAGTGCCAGAGTGTTTGCCAGTTATGGTTAGCAAGCCTGAGCCAACCTG
>NW_015150703.1:610188-612421 GCF_000732505.1 Cyprinodon variegatus
AATTTTGTAATTAAAATAAACTGGTAAACTATGCTCTATTTGTTGAGTATGAATGTGAATTCGAACCATTATTTACTATTTGGAAAACTTAAGGAAAATAACTAGTCAAATGAAACATTAAAGGGTCAACATTAATAAATAATTGATGAACACGAAGAATGCATGTAAAAAATGTGAAAAATAAAAAGACTTGTTTTAACCCGTTATCCTCCCTACAGCTTAACATTTTTAGGGCATGATTTTCACTCGTAAAGAACAACATTTTCCATCAGTCAGAGTTCAACTTTCTGCTGTAGCAGCTGACAGATCAGCTCTGTAGGATGGAAACCTGTCATGCACCATTTCTTTTCAATTTCCACCACTACTTTCCAATCCGACTGCAATGTGTGACTCTTTGCAGGATATGTGTATGAGCTGGTATCCTAAAAGATGCTTTAATGCCCTTTGTTCTGAGACAAGATGCATTAACATCCAGTTTCTCCGTCATTTACAAACTTGACAGGATGATAAAAGAGTATAAGAATTTTTAAAAGTCTAACTTTACATTTATAACATAGGATGCAACTGGAATAAAAAAAAATCTGATTTATTATTTAGAATAAGTGACTGATGATGGAAAGTTACAGCGGTCTTTTGTTTTATTGACAAGCATTCAGCATTATTCTGCTAAATCTCTTTTAACCAACTTTAATTTTATTTTATTTTTGTGAGGGATGTTGACCTGCTCAGTTTAGCTTCTGGTTTTACAGAAAATGTTTATTTTTTGCAGTAAGGATTGAGCTTCAGCAGCGGTAGGGGCTAAAGCCTGGATCCTGACACTTTGGTATAATCCCCCATTTTTAACCCTCTAATTTTATCTTTGCACTTTTTCCCAATGTGGATTTTTTTTTTGCAGAGTTGCAATGAAAATCAAGATAATCCCTCAGGCTGACTTATGTTTTTAAGAAGCATTTGCTGGACTATAACAACTTTCTGGATATATGGCACATGCTATAACTAACCTGGTTGGACCTGTTAATGGACTATAACTCTCTAAGTTGACTTACAGCTCTGAGATTTAGTATCACATCACATTTGGCGGCGCTAGAAGGCAGGCAGCACAGCTCGAGACACTTGAATGTGTCTAAAGGTGGAAGGAAATATCAAATCTGAGTGAGCAGCTGTTAGTGCGGACTACTATATTTTCATGGTTAATGGATTCAAATGGATCATCTCTGCAAATAATTCTCTATTGCTCATTTTTATTGAAAATTGCAATTGATCGGTTGTGCTTGAATGTGATTTAGATATCATTGATAAAATGCAGTTTTCTAGATAACAAAAAGTGTCAAATTTCTCTTCCTCCCCAGTGATGTTCATATATTTATAAAAGAAAAAGTAATGAAAGTGATCGTGTCACGTTATTAGATGGCACAGCTCATTCTGTCTTCCAATGCAGAATCTGCCTTTAAGATGGAGATTTTTTTTTCTACTTTTTTTATTTATTTACTTAACCTTTATTTTACCAGGAAGTCCCTTGAGATAAAATCTCTTTTTCGAGGGAGACTTGGCCAAGAGGCAGCAGTACAGTAAGATATAAAAACACATAAAAACAACATAATAAAATCAATCATAAACTAGACTCTAGAATAAAAGTTAAAATTCTCTGTGCAAGCGGTTTTCAAGAGTGATTTAAAATGCTGTAGCTGAATAAGAGTCCGTAATTGCAGGGAGTTTTGAATATTGTGCCACGACCATGGTGCTTTAGCTACTTTAAGTTGAAGGAAATGTGAAATAAAAGTAAAAATAGGAGAAATGATCAATAGAGACCCCCCTGCAGATTTGATTCTAATGAAATGGGCATAATGTTGTTTGTCTGGGCAGCATTGCCATATTGTATATTGTGTCACCGGTAGACGGAGGGCCTTTAATAACTCTGGTACCCACACAGGTGTTCCCTTAGTAATACGCATGCGCACTAGGGGTGGAACGGTTCACAAAATCCACGATTCGGTTCGGTTCACGGTTTCTTGGTCACGGTTTTCGGTTCGGTTCGCAGGGGGGGATTTACCATTAGGCAATACTAGGCAGCTGACTAGGGCCCCACGTTCATGGGGGCCCCATAAAACTCTGTTTACATGTATGTTTAATACAACTATTCCTTATTTGTGCACATTAATTATGTTTTTTATTTAAAAAAAAGCTAAAATGCCATCAGAACGCTGATAATATTAAGTGTGTCTCAGCCCCCCCC
>NW_015150703.1:614241-617227 GCF_000732505.1 Cyprinodon variegatus
CCCTTCAAACAGGAAGAAACCTCCAGCAGAACCAGGCTCAGTGTGAGCGGCCATCTGCTGAGGCCCACTGGGGTTCAAGGAGACAGAAGCAGAGACACAAAAAGCAGCTACATGAAGCCATGATGGCGATTATTTTACATCCAGGTAGTCTGCAGTTCTTCAGATATACACACATACATCAATTTCACACAGATGGTATCGGCCGATACTGCACAGCCAGGCATCGGGTATTGGGAGCTAAACAATGGCATCGGTGCAACACCAGTTATTAGCAGTTATCAGTCCCATTAAATGGCTTTAGATTGTGCCAGAAGGCTCAATAGGCCGTGAACACCGAGTGAATCCTAATTCTAACCCTAAAGTAATTCATTTTCCCTCTCTGAATAATTTAATCTATTTATGTCATCTGAAAATAATTTCAGTTGATCTTTATGTACTGTAAAAATAAATGAAAATAAAATGATCTGCATCAACTGATTTATAGAATCCTCTCCCTATAAATATTTCATTCTCTGTGAAATAATCCCGATCATTCTTTAATAAGATTCTCATGAAACAGACATGCAATGAGTTTTTTTTATAAAGCTAATCTGTGCAGTGCACATAGAGAGGGAGTTTTTTGTTGTTTTATGCATAAAACAACAACAAAAACCTGAAATAAATCAGGAAATAAAACAGCGTGATTGAATGTAAGGAGAGCGGGGACGGAGGAAACTCTTTGCAATGCGTAATGCTAACGGTATGCTGGCCTGACGCCGTATGCTGAGCTGACAGACCACCGCCCTCACTTTGCAGCTTTAAGCTTAAACCATAAAAGGGCAACTCTGCAAATAAACTAAACTAACCATTTCATTCATTATAACATTTACACTGCAATATATACCCACAATATTAACAATTATAATTGGCATAAATACGGAAACTGATAAATCATGTGATGTTTAAAAGCTGAGAATGCAATGTAATTTCATACAGGTACCGATTACCTTTCTTCTTTTTTTAATGCCAAAATTTGCACTTCTGATGAGGGTCAAATGATATCAGAAAGCCCTGCAATGATGATAGCGAAGGTATATCCCCAAATAGTGATATCTGCCCGTTTCCTTTTGTCCTTTCTCTGTGCTTCCAGCTCTCTGTGACCTTGAGACTCTGTCCAACGACTCAAATGTCACACTTGCATGAAAAATGCAAGTTCACAACAATCAGAATATATTGAACAACAAACAAAGCTTTGCAAAATAAATATTGTCCTCACTGATACTGCAATGATGAATAATTCAGTATATATTTAGCAGCCCTACTTTTGATAAGAAGAGAAGCTAATCACTCTTCATTAAATATTCATATTTTACTTTTATTGTTTTTGTGACTGACTTTTTACCAAAAAAAGTCTGTTGCATGGATAGCATTTACATCCTCAACCAGATGTTGGATAAGATGGGTAGGATGTTTGGATTTAGAGACAGCATCAGAGTGATAGTTTTTCAGTTCAGGAAAACATGTAAACTAACATGAAACATTTGCCATATTTTACTCCCCAAACTACAATTCTTTAGCAGGATTAGTTTCAAATAAAACATCTCAGCATCTTCGGTAGAGTGAGGTTAGAGATTACACACATAATCTTTAAACCCTTAGTATTCAGGAGACCATCTGGCAAGAAAGGCATCCCCCACCCTCAGAGGAAATCAAATCCACCTTAGAAGAGAAGGAGGAAATCTCACAATGCAGCCAGAGTAGAAAATTCTTTGTTTGACTTGTTTTAGTTCAGTTCTTGCTCAACCAGCACTTTCATGCAGACAAACCCGCCCTGAGGTCAGACTCTGCGGCTAACCTGCAGCAGAGTTGTCCTGAACTTCTCACTGTCTTACCTTCCAAAGGGAGAAACAACTGAGAACTATAGAAATTAAGGCTTTCCAGAGTAGGGAAGAGGTTTAGTATTGATTTGTCAAAGGTGAGATGAAGTAAACTTTAAATTAACAGAGTTCAATATTTCATTCTCTGAATGGAAAGTTAATCTTGCACAGAAAGTCTGCTTAATTTTTCTCAATCGTTGCACGCAGCTACAGCTCACACTGTACGACGAAACCACAGGGTTTAAAAGTTCAAAGCACATGTTGTTTGTTCTCTCACTGTGTGGCAAAACACAATGATGCGATCTACCTGCTCACACTACGTCTATAAACCAGGTGGGACTCAGCTCCGCTGTGACATGGCAGTACTCCGACTCGTCTATCCGGAAGTTTAAAGAGGAATATGAAGCTCACTAGAGTGAAACGCGCTGCCTTGGATATTTGTACAATTTAGTGCTGAAAACCCTGGGCTGAGCAAATGTAGCTACTATGGTCTGTCAATTTTACAGAAAGAACTCCTTTTCACTCATTGCACCACCGCCATGCTTCTGGGTTTACATCTGAGAGGAAGAAGAAGAATCCTTGTTTGCGCACTGAGCGATTTGCCCACAACCACCTTACGACGGTCGACAGAATTTCAAACATGTTTGATTTTCTCCCGACCTCACGATTCTTGATGGGCTGATCGAAAAATTCTCGCTCGACTGGAAAATCAGCCCGAAAAGGGCAAAAAAAATCGTACAGTATATGCACAGGTTTATTGCAGAGATCACGGATAAGCGGATTCAGACCCACGTGCTGGCTAATCCGGACCCGACCGGATTTATAAATTACCATATATATGTATGTATATCTTCTTATTAAGATTATTGATTTGGCTGACAAGTCATTGTTTTCTGTCTCAAAAATGTGTGATCTATTTTAGCCAAGCATTATCACCATGGTAACAGTCTAAACTAATCAAGTACTTCAGCTCAGTTAATGAATGTAGTGCTTCATTTTAAATGGTCTAATAAAAACTCCAATTTGGTCAGTAAATCTTGTGATTCATATTTTGGTAAGAAAATCTTAAGATTAAAAAAATTTGCTTTATAATATTATATATAAATATATTGTATATATATATATATATA
>NW_015150703.1:617958-619782 GCF_000732505.1 Cyprinodon variegatus
TATATATATATATATATATATATATATATATGTGTGTGTGTGTGTGTGTGTATATATAATTACTTTATAGATCTAAAAAAAAAAAAAAAGAAAAAAACATTTAGAATAAATCAAGTCGGCCGTATTTTATTTTGATGGTAAATCCAATATTATATAATAACACTGTTACTGTCTAACACACAGTTTGTTTATATAAACCAGTCTTCCCAGAGATTACAAATCAGGAAACCAGTTACTGTACTTAATTTTTATCCATGGTCTTTTATTCTGCAACATCGTCTTAAAATGATCATTACGATCATACAGTAACAGTTTGCTTTATCGCAGGAGCCATTCGGAAGTAAAAAAAAATTAAAACATTAAAGCTTTGAACTTGCCTGCTCAGATATCCCTAATGTGCCTCATTAAACTGAACATGGCACCTTCGTGCTTCAAGCTAGAGGAAACAAAAAGAGACGAGAAGAACTGAAAGAGTGGTGTGCTGGGCTCTCAGCGGACGCAGTGCCCACTCAGTTAGTGTAGCTACATTAGTTGAGTTTTGATTCATGGTTTTTCGTGGGCAGGGAAGTGATCAGACATTGTGAGTTAATTTCGGCAAGTGGAGTAACTGTTCTTTTCTTTCAGCTCAGTATAGAGGATGAAGTAATGCTCCAAGGGCCAATGGGCGACATAAAAAAACAGGTGTATTTTTACATTTTAAATACCATAATAACATAAAAATTGGATTTTATAATCTGTGAGATAAAGTGTGAAAATCTGCAGTATTCCTCCCAGCTGATGACAGCCCCAGACGTCAAATGGATGCGTATAAAAGGCGGCATTATCGTTACATAATGTGCTTAGCAGGATGAAGTGGGGGCACAGAGGCAGTTTGTATCTGATGAAGTAGAACGACTGCCAACTTAAAGTACTCCGATGGTTTTGTTGAGAGGCGGTAGGATAATAACCCATAATGTCACCTCGCTGAAATCTATCAGGCTTTGTTGGGTCATTCACAAGAAAACAAAACACGGGACACCACAGTGACTCATTACTACTGCATGACGGCTTGCAGTTACACTCTTAATAGGATTGCACTGTGCTGGGCATAGCAGCGCTGAAATTCACTCTTTACATTAAACTGAGCGTTATGAAGCTTTGGGGACGGATGTGTTTTACAAAGTTCAGGAAAAAAGCTCCGATCTGAAAGTGGCAACAGATGGTTCAGTGTTTCCTTTTCTTTTTTCCCCAAAGAAGGAAGAGATTATGCCCAAGACGCATTATCTCTAACTTGTTCATTAAGAGGTACAGCATGCTAAAACATGGCTTTATTTGAAATCTAAATGAGCTCTCCAGGATTTGCACTTAAAAAAGCCGGAGAGAAAAAAAAAGTGAGAGAAAATACTGAGTTTCCCTCATTTACTGAATCTAAATGAGGACGGTGCATTGGGAAATATTAGATTATTCCTGTCTTACATCTAACTGCTGTGCTGCCGTCTCTTTTCCGGGTATTATCAAAGCTTTTTGGAGGAAAGTGTTCTCGCTGGGCTACTTAGGCTTAGCAGAAAATTACTTTGGTTTTAGTCACTTTGTTTTACAGTCAAATCCCAAAATATTTAATTATCAACAAGACAGAAAATGGCAAAACCTCTGACAGCTGCTTATTTTCCCACTTAGTTTAAAAGATTGTGGATGATATGGAAAACAGAAAATATATTTTAACAATTCTTTACAGGTATTGTCTGTAAACTGCACTGATTTATTACTATGGTGCAGAAAATAAATAATACACAACAATGCACCACAACATTGTTAAAGAAAAATGATTATTTTTAGTTTTTAATA
>NW_015150703.1:622498-624507 GCF_000732505.1 Cyprinodon variegatus
AAGAATTGAGGCAGTTCTGAAGGCAAAAGGGGGTCCAACCCGTTACTAGCATGGGGTACCTAATAAAGTGGCCGGTGAGTGTATAATGTGCATGTAAACATAGCTACTGTTTCTAATGAGGAGCTAAATATCATCTTTAATTAGGTTGAAAACAGCACCATAAGTGTCACTTTTGATCAGTATTTTTAAAGAATAGTATGCACTTTTAAGCACCATTTATAAATTTCACTTATGTTATGATCATTGATTTTGATAAAAATGCTGTTTTTGTAAAATCTTTACTAACCAACAGATTAAATAAATTTAGAAATATGTTTCTTTTCGTGAGAAAAATGATTTCTTTTCTAAATAAATCTGTTATAAATGTAGAATAGGACACATGTTCATTCTCCTCAGATCCTCTGTGGATCGCTCTGGTTTTCCCCCGCTGCCTGTTATAAGCAAACAGTGGCGCTCAGCTCATGGAAGGAGACGCTCATCCTGAAAACACCGAAGCTTATCTTTGAAAAACACAAGACTCCGCTCGGCCATGTGGGTCACAGCGGTCACTTCTCCGGGCCCTGGCTGGCATGTGGCCCTCAACAAGCACTACAAACCTTCATTAATTAACGTGGCACAGATCCTCATGTTCAAATGGTTTTTGATTACCCCCCCCTTGAGTCTGTGTGTGGGGGGTGGGTGGGGGACTGGGACACTTGGTGGGGGATGCACTTTTCCCGTTTAATTAAAATCAAGGTTGAGTCACAAAAAATTAGAAAATGTTGCTGTTATGTTGATTTGCCAGCAGGTTTTTCGCCAGGATAGAGATGTCCCTGTGTGATTTGGTTCATAAGGGAGAGCGCTACCTCTCTGTTACAGCCTCCCCCCCCATGAGAGAACCATAGATACTGGATCACATCCCACAGGATGGGGAGAAGCCAATTTGGGACAGCAACGGCTCATTTAAAATCACAAACAGGATGGCGAGCAACCCCTTCCTTTGCATTGGAAATGCATTGAAAGGTGTCTCTCCAAGTTGTTGATAGAGCAGCAAATTCAAACTGAGGCAGCGTTTTCATTTTCACCACAGCGGTGCTCGCTTCACCGCCAGGAGGGAGAAATTACTTCACCTCAGTGTGTGATTCATATGTAGGAGTCCGAGAATGATCGGATCAGCCTCGCAGCCAGAGTGATAAAAAAGTAGCCAATTCTACAAGCTGAAGAAACACGGAGGCTAAACTGATAACTGAGCGTGCTTTCAATTCAATGCTATCTATTTGGCTTCATTGTTGGTAGCCTCCCGTCGGCCAAAATAGGGTTTATGTCAGCAAATGTTCAAGCAGTCCTTAAAGTCTTCCCATGTAGCGCACTTATGTGCCTTCAAGGAAATATCCTCTAAAACCAAAGGAAGAAGTTCATTCTTAATATTTGCATTATAAGAAATTACAGTTGTATATGAAAAAAGGGGGATTTAATCCTTTTTTTCAAGGCTTGAATTTTGCAGATCAAATAAATGTTTAAATTAAAGTGAATCTGCATAAATAAAACAAGAAAAAGGATCAATCACAGAAAAACTGGGCATTTAGGAAAAAATGAATCTGAATATAATGAGTGGTTAACTGAAAACATTGTTGTTTGAAAAATGCTTTCACGTATTGGATTTTATATTTTTATACATTTGCTGCATATAATTATTTCCAATGTGTTTATGTGCAGCACTTTGTGAGTTTTTTTTGTGAAAAGTGTCTCATAAATAAATATTACTTACTTACTGGTTTCTGTTCAGCTCGGCGGGCCCGGTACCGGGTCCATATGACACTAGCTGATGTTTATCTATTTATAGAAATGGGCCAAAACACAGTCACATGGTGTTTCATCCAAACGCCTTTCAAACGGGGCTTTAAAATTTCTAAAACATGTTTCAAAATAATTTTTTTTCACAAATGCTTTTTGTTTTATAGCTGTGTAAACAAAGACAATTAGATTTAAAATTCCACCTGATGTGTACGACTCTGCAGGAGTAAGGTATT
>NW_015150703.1:626614-627981 GCF_000732505.1 Cyprinodon variegatus
TGCAGGGTTTATTTTGGGAAAAAAAATTGGCATGGCTACATTTTTTTCAGTTTTTTCTTTGTTTAATCAGACTTGGTGACATTTAATACAGTGGCTCCACCTGAAAAATATCCCTCAATGCCTTTCTGTCACACAAATACAAACAACTGTATTTCCAATTTATAGTTTGAGAGCTGTGCTTTCTTTAATTCACATATCTAATTTCAGGCTTTGATATCAAAACCCTCAGGGCTTAAGAGGTTATAATATCACTGTATCTCTTTGCTGAATCAGTTTATTTACAAACGTCAAATGAAATTAGTACTTTCACAAATCTACTGCTTAACATTTTAAGAAATGCAGATGTGTGCTGATGTGCTTTTCATCACACTCTAAGACCTCAATGCCCCTGAGCTTAAAGCATTAGGTGACTGTCAGACATTCTTTAGGATTTTGTAGTAAAAAAAGAAAAACATGCATCAGTTAGGCAACATGTTGCAGGTATTTCTAACTTTCTTCCTCTTGTTTTGGCTCCTCTATACATTATAAATGATAATCAGGCTCAGGCAGGGGAGTCCCGGGCAGCTCTGAGTGCAGCGTCTGAAGAGGAGGAGGAGGAGGACAGGACTGCAGTCTGTATAGTGGCGATGGGCCAGGAGACAAGGAGAGGACATTTGTCTTTTTTCATCTATTTATTTTCATATCAACACCATGGTAATAATAAACATTTTTAAATAACTTGTAATCTCCCTCACTGCAAACTCAGTGGCATCACAGCCCCCTACTGGCAGCTCCTAACCAGCAGAGAAACCTTTGACCTGGAGGGTACGCCTACTTAAGATTATGTTACAGATTTTTATTCTTTTTTTTCTACATTCTCTGCCTCTTGGATTGGCTTGTGTATTTGAATCAAAAGCTGTCTTTGTCATGACTGACAGAGGAGTGGTTACATTTTCAAATATGATCATGTTAATGGGTATCAGTTTTTTCCTTTAATAAATATTCACTCATCTTATCTTTACCTGACATTGAAATGTAAATACTCTGATGATCTGGGACATTTAAGGTCATATGGACATTTATATACATGGCTTGAACATGTATATAAATGTACTCTTTATTCCAATGGGATTCTTTATTCGATTTAGAAAATTTCTGTATAAAAAGAAAAATCCTGTCTTAAAATCTGTGTTTTTCTTCGTTACCTTCTGCAGGCCAGTTAGTTCTACGTCAGCCTGAACATCTAAATTCGGCCAATCATATATCAACGGTCATCTGTCAATCAAATATTTTTGGTCAGCATCTCGATTCATCTCTCGCAGCTGATATACGCAACGGTTGAAATCAGAATCCTTTCCTTTCCCATTGAGTTGCGTCCCAGTGTTCAC
>NW_015150703.1:630549-632229 GCF_000732505.1 Cyprinodon variegatus
TAAACCTGTTAAACCTTTCCCCTGGTCTCTCTGAATTGGTTTCTCTGCATGTGGGTCTGAGCTCTTGATAAAATCATGACAATAAATTATCATTACTTTTTTTTTATGGCTTAATCGAGGCATTGGGTGGGTGGGGCGGCACCCTCTATTGACCAGCCACCACTGGTATTGGACCAAGGGTGAATCTGAAAGTTGCAGGACACTGGCCCCCAGAAACTGGAATTGCCAACACCTGCATTGGAGGGTGTTGCGCTTACTTTACAAAGATAATTTCAAAAATACAGGTTAGACTAAGATTTTAAAAAATAAATAAATCTCACATCATGCCTTTTCAGGCTACAATGAAAGGTTGCAAAAAATCCTGCACAGAGTAAATGGGAATGAATGGGTAAAGGAGGGAAGGAATGAGGGAAAAGGGAATAGGTAAGGAGATGGGAGGAGGATGCCAGCTGAGGCAGTAAGTCTGAGGACACAGGAAATATTGTTAGTGAATGTTTGCCTATGATGATTAAGTCCTGGAGCCAGACTCAGAGCCCCTCCCACATCAACACAATACAGAAGAAAAAATATTCCACAGACAAGTTAAAACTGCTTAAACACCTGTTAACTGAGTTTAAAAGATGATCACAGTTTTAAGAGTAAACCTAAGGTTAAGAGTTAACCTTAGGTTTACTTCCCAAACTGCCTTTTTTCAAACCCTTGTCCTTAAGGCACACTGCCTTTCACATTTTAGATGTTTCCCAGCTTCAGCACTCCTGATTTTAATTGATGGTGGATTAGAACAATCATCTGATTCAGATGTGGGAAACCATAGAAACACCGAATACCAGTGATCCTTATGGCCTGTGCTGGAACAATATCACAAAGGGGCATAATGTGCATGGGAGTCCTTATGTCCATTTGGTCCAAATTATGTAACTGTAGCATCATTAGATGATCCATGATCACCCGCCATCTAACTATTTACTATAAACATTTATGAGGGAGGTGCATTCTTGTAACACATTAGAGCAGGGTTAGCAAAACTAAGAAAGAAGAGGAAACGTAAACCTAAACGTTGAACATGTGGCATGAATATTCCCAGTCTAAAAGCATGCTCTGTTCACTATGATTATCATATTGGTCAAACTGTCCAGTGAGAACTGAGATAAAACCAAACTTAAAGAATGAATGTTAGCTGTATAACCTGAGACATAATTTAAAGCATTTAAATCCGCTTTAATCAATAAAATAAAGAGTGCATCTTAAAACACTGTCTGTTTCCATCTCCTTTCGGCTCCCATGGCAGCCGGGGATCATTGGGACGTTGCATCAGACCCACTCAATCATTTGCTTCTCATTTATTTCACCACATAATACATTTTCATACTGCCTTCTCTTACTGGGTACAACTATAAATTGTAAAGAAGTGTCTATTTTAGGCATTTATTTATAGCGTTCTTCTTTTACTGGTTGTGAATTTTTTTTATTGTATTTCCATGTGGAGCTGACTTTGTAATTATCCTGCCACACTGATGACTCTTCAGGTGATTGCAAAATCATTAGGATGATCCTCAGGCAGATGTTTCTATCTAACAGACTTATTAGCAAGAGGATAGACAGGAACTTTGGTTTGATGTTAAGCTAGCTAAAATTATAACTTTCATACATACATATATATCAGAATCAGAATCATAAATA
>NW_015150703.1:634211-635374 GCF_000732505.1 Cyprinodon variegatus
AACAGCGATCAGGCTGGTTTCTGTTATTTCTCCAGAGCCAAATTCTCTTATTAAAAAAAAAAACAGTTGGAGACAAAAGAAAAGAAAAGAAAAAATCCCAAAAAATAGTAGCTTCAAGGAAATTAATTGGAGCAGCTCTGGACATAAAACTTTATTAGTATGCTTGTTGATGCAAGAACCTGAATACAAGCTATTTTTTTACAGAGCACAAAGACTAACACCTTTTTATATCAGCTACAGCACCATCCACACTTCTACGCGCCCCTGATAAAGACGTGTCAAAAGAAATAAATTCATCTTTCACTGCTGTGGCAAATCCTCACTCTGACAACCTCAGAAAGATCTTGGCTTTAAAAGGATCACAGTTATTCAGTGAGGACGAAAAAATCCAGAAATATTATCCATTCATAAATTAATAGATGTCAAAATTGCTTCTACGTTCTTAAAAATATGAAAGACATTTACATGTTATTCACATAAAGCAGAAGAAGGAAGGAAAGGAAGAAATAAATGCCTAACAGTATATCAGTTGGATTTTTTTAGGTCTTCATTATAACCTTTAAAAAATGTTAAAAACGAATTATCTGTTGTTTCTAACAATTCGGAAGAAACTTTTCCAACCCTTCATTTTAAGCCTTGTAGATGTTGTCTCTTTTAACAGCAGAGAATTCATTTTGTTGCTCTGTACTCGTGACAGTGGAATGACAATATAAGTAAAAAAAATAAGTTCCCAATCCACTCCAAGAATTGTAATTAATATCTCTCTCTTTTGCAAACACTTTCTACATGAGGCTTCCCAGGTCAATATTGAATTGTACACGGAATCAACCTGGCAATCAGGTTAGCTGGCCCGTACTGCCTTGTAAAAATCGAAGTATAACCCTGAGATTCCACGTACTCCATCAACGCTCCGCTCCGCTCCGCATGAGGAATACTTGTCTGTCATGTTAATCAATGAGAACGGTTCCACATCCACTGCTGCTCCTTCGAACGTCATCATCCAGCAAGGAATCATCATCAATGGATAATTATGTATACCTACAACTAATACGTGATTTAATGAATTTAGCGTCAATCAGTAAGGGAATGAGTCTGGGAGCGGTTTTTTTTCCCAAAATATAGTAACCCCCCCCTCCTGCCATCTTCCAGCAGTGACGTCACGG
>NW_015150703.1:636701-638774 GCF_000732505.1 Cyprinodon variegatus
TTCAGTTTTAAGGCCGATACCGATAGGGGGCCGATTATATCGTGCATCCCTAAAAAACACCTACAACAACTGGTGAGTTACTGCAACATATAATTTCTTTCCTTTGGGATTAATAAAGTAAGACTATAATTGAAATGAATTCAACATTTTAAACATCATCAGGAGCAAATTTTTGAATCTTAAGATTTTCTTACCAAAATATGAAGCACAAGATTTACTGACCAAATTGGGGTTTTTCTTACCATTTAAAATGAAGCACTAGATTCATCAACTGAGCTGAAGTACTTGATTAGTTTAGACTGTTACCATGGTGATAATGCTTGGCTAAAATACAGTAGATCTTACATTTTTGACACAGAGATCAGCAACTTGTTGGCCAGATCAATAATCGTAATAAGAAGAGGATCAGCCTTAAGGTGGACATTTCATCAGTGTTTCAGCTGTCATATATAAATAACAGAATTTCTCCAGTGGACTAAAGTGCACTGATGCTGAGTGACAGTGAAACATGCAGCTCTAAAATGACGCTTCAAAGCTGTGGCATCAGGATTTTTCTCCCCTCCACAATAAATGAGCTCTTCCTCCAGTGTTCCAGTTTCAGCGGCTTTAGAGGATCAGGAGGAAACACTCATTCAGATGCATATGCAGCTCTTCTCTGTTTCTGAAAAATAACTTCACCCTTACTTGTCAGGAGTTGTTGTGTCATAAAAACCTGAAAACAACCTCTGCTATTAAACTGAACATTTGTCTTTTGGTCTCAATCCTTTATCAAAGGAGCCATAACCTGGTATTATTTATAAAACTCTAAAAGTGTCTTTAAATTCACTTTTAATCCTTTTTTGGAGAAAAAGAATAGAGATCATTAAAATCTTATGTGTATAAAAACTTATGTGTATGTGTATTTATGTAATTCGGGGGGGTGGTGTTACCATTTGGCAATACTAGGCAGCTACTTAGGGCCCCAAGTTCCTGGGGGCCCCATTAAACTCTCTATATTTGTATGGTTAATACAACTATTCCTTAATTGTGCACATTAATTATGCTTTTTTCTGAACACTTATAA
The DNA here is from genome assembly GCF_000732505.1 of Cyprinodon variegatus. Classification (NCBI taxonomy): domain Eukaryota; kingdom Metazoa; phylum Chordata; class Actinopteri; order Cyprinodontiformes; family Cyprinodontidae; genus Cyprinodon; species Cyprinodon variegatus. The sequence continues at coordinate 637,765 of NW_015150703.1, forward strand.
TATTAAGTGTGTCCCAGCTCTCCCCCCTTCAGTGTCCACCATATTGGATCAGTCCATTTGCTGCACATGTTCAGAAAGGTCCAAAAAGACAGCAGCAAACCATTTGGAAACAAACCATGCAAAGAGCAGTGTTGCCAACTTAGCGCTTTAGTCGCTATATTTATCGACTTTTCAGTCCGAAGACAGGTCAGGCAAACAGATCAGAAAAGGGGCCGGCAGGTTCAGAGGTCCACTAGTCAGGATCAGGCAATCAGAACAACAAACAGGGTACGCTACAGAACTCTCACCGATGAATCAAATAATCTGGCTCTGATGACTGGGAGCAAGCAGCTTAAATAGAGGAAGGAACAGGTGGATAAGATGCACAGTAATGAGTAACTTGGCGGAGCTTGGCAGGTGAATAGAATGAACCATTAAGCCAGTCATCAGTGCCAAGATCATGAAATGAAGTTGAAAGATTAAAGGTGAGGTATTTCAACAAATTATTAGGAATAAAAACAAGTACAATAAGCTATTTACCAGAAAACTGTACTTTCGAAGCCCTGCTGATAGAAAACAAGCTGGATTTGAAAAAGGTTGCTGATATGATGGAAATCCCATATTGCCTAGATATAGTATGTATGTAACCATATGATAATAATAATAGTAGTACAAATTCAGTAGCTGTTATGGCATCTTCATAAGGGAGTGGTAGCATGGTGGTAAGGGCATAGAGCTTGGAATCCTGAAGTTGTGAGTTCGAAAAACGCCCACAGCCTGCCACTCTGGCTCTCTGAGCAAGATCCTTAACCCCACATTGCTCTCTGGGCGCCGCACAATAGCAGCCCACTGCTCCCCAAGGGCATGGGTTAAATGCAAAAGTAAATTTCTCCAATGTGAGATCAATAAAGGTCATAATTATTATTATTAAAAACACACATAAACTTAAAGGAATAGTACACCCAAAACATGATTAGCCTTCATTTTCTACTCACCCCCATGCTGAACAACACTCTGGAGTACTTTTTTGA
>NW_015150703.1:639629-642942 GCF_000732505.1 Cyprinodon variegatus
TATCAAAAAAGTACTCCAGAGTGTTGTTCAGCATGGGGGTGAGTAGAAAATGAAGGCTAATCATGTTTTGGGTGTACTATTCCTTTAAGTTGCAAATGAACCCAGTCAGAATTGGCACCTCAAATCGTCACATCATTTAAAAGTAATAGTGAAAACCTTACAGCAACAGTGTCCACGGATGTAATGCTGCTCTTACCTCTTCTTATTTTCTACTTCTGTAGGAGAAAAAATCTGTACTGGCACATCACGGCTTTAGACAAAATAAAAATTGAAATTTTGAACGTCCAATTGCTTCATCCGTAAATGAATACATATTAAAAAAAAAATAGTTTTTACAGAAAACAATATTGTTTGGCAGGAAATATTTACAAGTTTTCATGGAAACACAATTATACAGCCATAAATAAGCCAAGGAGTCTTAGAGTCTACATGGGAAAGTGAATTCTTGCACAGTCTTGCAAGGACTGGTCTGACTGATTATCAGACTCTGTCCTTCATCACGCAGTAAAAGCTCGGCTGCCTAGTAGAGGTCATAAAGCAACATCTGCCAGGAGAATCCATGCTTTCTACCTCCTACCATCCCCCCATCTCTACCCTCCAACCCTCCTGTCCAGCTCTGGATTAGAGCTGGCCTAACACCCCCCCATCCTCAACAGCATGCCACTCTGGAAGGATTAAATCCTACAGAAGGCACACTACTGTCATACATTAACCTGCGGTCGCACGCCTTTTGTGCAAAGGACGCCCGTGACAAACGTCAAGCGAGAGTCGAACATGACGGGAGGAATTTATCCTGTTCATGTGCAACATGTATTTGAGAAGAAGTCAAACGAGCCTGGATGCTGAAAGAGAAACGCCTTCGCTGGTTCTGATCCATCAGACAGACACTGACATTGATTGATAAATGGATTCAGGAAGTAGAAACAGTTGTTTGCACCTGTACAGATTTGTTTGTATGTGTGTTGACTGATGGAAGAGGAAGCTATTTATTTTCATTTTACCTCTGTGATGCGTAAAAACCTCTGCTGTTACAATATTTTTCCCAGCAGATTGATGGACGGACATTCACAAGATTTTTATGACATAGACACATGAACATGGCATCTTTCAGCAAACAGCCAAACTGGCATTATGATCAAAGAACTTGCTTTTCTGCGTACAGTATAAGGACAGCTCCTCTAAGCGCAAAACTGCGACTAATCTGTGGCTTTGCCAAGAAGCCATGAATCATTCGACTCGGTGAGACCGAGCTCCCCGTAGACATGGGTGATCTTAAAAACGCAATCTTATCAACACCGACAGCCTCATGCAATGCTTTGTTCCAATAAAATCACATGCATCATTCTGTCAGTTGGAGCTAAAGCAGCAGGAGGAGGAGGGAGGGGAGGAGAGACTGTGTTCTTAGCAGCAGCAACAGTTGGCTGCCTGTCGACTGAGAGGAAAAGAGTTATCTGCCGCGCAGAGACACAACATTCATGCTTGAATCAGACAATTGGAGGTAAAATAAAAAATAAAAAAGGAGGAGGCAGAGGAGATGGAGGAGAGGAAAAGGTTAGAGATAAAACCAGAAAGCCACGAGGCTGGAAGGATGCCTGGCAACTGGTGGCAGACAGAGAAATGCATCAATAAACCAACCTAAAGGGAGGTAAACACACACTGACACAACGCCGCCAGATCAACACTGTCACTCACTGGAGTCGTCCGAGTCGTATCCCTCCACGTCCGGCTCCTCGTCCCTCCTGACGGCCTGCAAGGAGGCGGAGGCTCCGGCGCACGCCCGCTCAGGGCTGTCCTCATTGGGGCGATCACTTTCAGCGGTGGCGGTGGTCGAGGAGGCGGCAGCCGTAGAGGTGGAGAGGGCAGGGCGCAGGGGCCCGACGTTGCCCGCTTGCTGGGGCGCAGCAGGGGGGAGGCCCCGCGGGTAACGGGGGAAGTAGTCAGAGATCTGCTTGATGGGCTGGATGGGACCAGGGCACACGTCAATGGCCATGTGCTCTTGGATGCTGATGGTGGGTTTCTCGCCTTTGCGTTGTGTCATGCATGCGGTCCAGCCCGGAGCTTACTCCCAAAACAAAGAAACTAAAAGCAAATAATGTAGAGTGAGCTGCCCGGAATGCTCCGTCCTCCACCTGCTTTTCTAAAGAAGGTGGCTGTTCTTCTGGGTGGGCAGGTGCAGGTGATGTTGGTCTACATGGAGTTCCTGAGGGTGATGCAGCTGCGTCTCCCAGAGTCTGTCCTCAGACCCAGACCATGCTGTCTGCCAGCCTCTCACATACTACTATCTACCCTCCTGCTCTCTGCTTTTCCTATACCCCCACACTCTGCCCACGTCTGCGCCGCCTATCTGAGAGAGACGGAGCTGAGAGAGACTGCCGAGCATGTGTGTGAGGGAGAGGGAAGGGATTAGAGAGGAAGGAGGGAGGGATCAGCTGATGTCACTGCCTAGCAACCGAGTGGTAAACAGGAACCGTCAGCTGAGGTGCTTAATTATGATATTAACCTCATCCATCTGTCAGTGGGAGGGAACGTCCACAGCCATGCCACATATGCACACGCTGGAATGAATAAGTGCGGTCAGCTGGCTGCCACTGCAATCTACGTTTTTGGGTTTTTTTATCTTATTATGTTGCTTTTTTCATGTGAATCCAAACAGATTGAAAACAGGTTTGAAAAAGTTTCACTTCCAGGAAGATTTTTCAAATCAGAATCTGAGGAATAGTGTTGAGTTTGAGGTTTTATACACAGGGTTCGTACACCTTTTTCCAAAGTCAAAATCAAGCACTTTTCAAGCACTTTCAAGATCCATTTCAAAACTTTTTCCAGCACCTTACACCACCACCAGTTGTCGGCCGGAACCAGTTTTGTGCGGATGACTGCCGGGGTGGGGGGGTGTGTGGATTACTCCTCTGCCATGGCGTAGTAATATAACCAACCAGAGGATGTCGCAATTCAGTATTATCAGCTGTAGAGTTATTAATGCTGTTTTAAGGTCTGGGTCTGGCAATGAATTAAAACTTTGTTATTTTTTCGGGAACGTTGGCGAGGCAGTAGCGTGAGTTTGGCGAGGCTGCGGGAAACACTGCAATACTAACATTACATTATCGCACCGTACTCTCAGTCACTCAGTAACTTAGCCTGTGAATTCCTAGCTAGCAGTTACTAGCGTAAACAAATAGGCGCTAACGTTAACGTGTTCTAGGCTACTTCAGTTGGCTTACTTAAAAAGTCTATGACTTACTCTTCAGACTTTACAAGAGGCAACTCATGGGGTTTGTCCCTGTTTAATCCATAATTAGTATTTTTCATCTTCCAG
>NW_015150703.1:644233-645289 GCF_000732505.1 Cyprinodon variegatus
TGACGCATAGTCTCTGCAACCGTCAAATCTTCCAACCGCCATCACACACCTCCAAAAATCCTGAATATGCGTCGGACGTTCGCTAACCCGCGCAGACAAAAAGCAGCTGTGATTGGTCCTTGGTATGCCTTTCCGGCTGTCCGTGTGGTCGTCTTTCTGGATTTTTAAAAACCGAGGAACAACTACAATGGACAACTACGACGAAAGGTTAATCGTGGAGGTTCGGAAGTACAACCACTTGTACGATGCCTCAGAGAAATGATATAAAGATGCCAAAGTCTCTGCCAAAGTTCTCGCAAGTTCTCGAATAGGCTCCCCCTTGTGTTTTTATGGGAAACTGCTATTCGTCACTAGAAATTCCAAAACAACGGAGCAGAAGCATACCAGAAAAACAGGTTTGCGACCAAAACCAAGCGACATTTGATATGTGCAGATGCAAAAGTCTAATCTGCCCTTAAGTGTCAGAAAGGTCGGTCAGTCAATTGAAAAAGCTTCCTGGATGGGAAGCGAAACGTCTTCGTTTTTTAAAAAGAAATAGAGGGCAATCCAGCGCAGTCATCTTCATTTTGCTTCCACCTTCCACCTCTGGTTGACGCGCTGGCGTCTACGTCACTTCTTTTCACTGGTCCTAAAAATGTCAAGATGTATTTACGGGAGTTTGTAAATTCCCAAGTCTTGTGACAATTAAGTTCCAGCCAAGACCTTTTATGCAACCACAGTATTGAGAACGAACTTTATAGTAAAATCATTTCCAATATGCTTACAAAACACTGCAAACATCAGCGATCACTAAACTCCAAACATTTCCTTTCGATCACTTACATTCGACATTCCATACATTTCTGACAGAAGCTTAATAGTTTAGAAATGGTAACATAGAGGCAAGATAACAACAAACGGTTAAGTAAATAAATCGACTGATCAAATATAGACGACCTTTACAGTATAACAGGTGTACCTGTTGGCAGGGGGGGGGATTTACTATTAGGCAATACTAGGCAGTTGCCTAGGGCCCCAAATTGCTGGGGGCCCCATAAAACTCAGTTTACATGTATG
>NW_015150703.1:648323-649850 GCF_000732505.1 Cyprinodon variegatus
CAAGAAGAAAAGGGACAAGAAGAGAGGGACACAACCTAGAACAGATAATGGATGTCTATTCTATTAACATTAATCTATCTGTAGAATGGGGCTGTTTTATGTGTTCTCAATTCAGAGGACCCCTGCCTGTCTTTACCTAGGGCCCCAAATTTCTTAAATCCGCCCCTGGTCAGCAATCCAACATAACGATCTGACACTGCAAAAAATCTAAGTCAATTTCCTTAAAATAAGCATTTTGTCCTTGAATTGAGGAGGTAAGTGAAACATTTTACCAATAGAATTAGGTCATTTGCATTTAAAATAAGAAAAAAATACTGCATTATTTCAAGTGCATAATATCCAATTATCTCAAATAAAGGTAAATACACTTAATTTAAGAAATATCAACTTATTTCTACATTGTTTCTGCAGTGCATGCTGCTAATAGATTTATTTTAAGGTTGACGTCATATGATTTATATCATCGACGTTTAAGTCTCTAGCAGAAGTATTCTGTAAAAAATTAGATGTGTTGGAGATGAGAAATCCTTGTTAGGAAGGAACAGAACAACAAAATGAAAAGTAGGCGACGGAATGGGTTTAGATGGTGACAAACAATTGTAAGGCTTGATTTCTCTCAGTCTCCTTTGTCACCAAACGTTTAACTCAAAGATTCAATCTTTTTTACACCAATAAATACATCAACACATTTGTTCACTCTTCCATTCAAGGACCACAGAGTCATTTCCACTTCCCAGTGCACCAATTATACACCCTGATGTTATCACACATTTTATAATTACTTACCATCTGCTCTGAACTTTTATGTCAGGCCTTCAGGGTTGGTGCTTCAGGCTGAAACCACACAGCAATGCTGAAGCAACACTAGCTGTTGTAAAATGTACCTGACATGGGCGACCCCAGGTCAGGAAGTATCAGTTTGTTTGTTCTCATGTTTATGCATTTAAATTATTTACCAAACCAAAAGCTCTGACAAACATCAGTTTCCCTCCCTGCAGGTTTAGAAAGAATTCTCCTGTTACTTATTCACCAACACATCAAACAGGTTTGCAGAGAACAGAGGAAGCAGCGCCATCTTGTGTTTGAGGTTAGCAACAAATTACTGCCAAACCACTTTATTAAGGTTTTCCACCAGTGAATCATATGCAAAAGCCAAATTCACACCAACAGTGATTATCAGGTTAAAAAGGATGACCAAAACAAGATTAAACCAACTTAGTAAATTAAACTTAGTAATTAAAGCTTTGTTTGCAATGATTATAATAAAGGTTCCTGCTAGTATTGGAGGTACAGGAGTTTGAGGGATACTTTCTTTGCACTTTGAGTCTCTTAGTACCAAGCAAGCTTTTTCTTTCCTTGTTTAAACATGAACAGTGCTGCAGAGTAGTCCATCCTTTCATGACCATAATGCACCTGTCTTTTGACGACTGCTTTAAGCAAAATAATGCACCGTGGCTATAATGTCAAATAATCTCAAAGCTGGTTTCTCAAACATGACGATAAATTGAAAGTACGCCAGTGACCTCT
>NW_015150703.1:650764-652975 GCF_000732505.1 Cyprinodon variegatus
GACTCAGTGATCGCAACAAAATAAATTTTTTATAGATTAACACTAAATTCATCAAATCACAGTGAACGTATTAGTTTTAGGTATAGATAACTCCCCAAAAAATGTATTCTGACCAGATGTGTTAAAGCACAAGCCCAAGAACAAATGGTAACCTAGATATCTTTACTAGATGTAAAGATAAAATAAAAATTTAAAAAAATCGTAATACTTGAACTTTTATTAGGTATATATATTCCTGAGCCAGAGCCTCAGACTCTAAAAGACTTTGGGCCTGTTTTTCAACAGGTTTGCATGTAAAAAAGGTCTAAACTTCTTTGCATTTGTAGTGCAGATATCCAAAGCGATTTCCATGTTTAACTCAGCAGGCGGCTCATGCCTTCATCAATATGCAGATCATTCTGCATCATTATTCTAATAACCAAGAAGTACAAATTTATGGGTGGAGAAAATGCAAATGTAAAAATTTACCGCATGCTAAGTTATTTTTCCACCTGAAAACCCAACTGCAGCTTGAATGTCAGGCGCAAACTCCACACAGTTCACTCAACTCACACATTGTGTCCACAAAGGAGGCATTGGTAAAATGAAAGACAATGGGGAGAGGGAAATAAGTAAAAAGAAATTCTTAAATTTCTAATAAGTGTATTTATCCTTAATTTGAGTGGATAAACAAGATTATTTGCCAATGAAATAAGTAGTTTTTACCGTTAAAATAAGATAATTAGATAACATGCACTTAAAATAAAACAATGTAGTTCAGTTTTCTTATTTTAAATGTAAATTGTCTGGTTCCATTGGCAAAATGTCTATTTTACGTCCTCAGTTCACAAACAAATGCAGTTATTTTAAGAAAAAAATGACTTATCTAGATTTTGAATTTTTCTATTGCAAATATCCTGAGAATAACAACCTATTTAAAAAAAACAGCATGTCTCCTTTTGAAAATGAGATAAACGTTTTCTGAACAAGAGGTAAAAGGAAGCTCTGCAGCTCCAGCTGCAGACGAACCCTGCGTAAATAGGAGAGGTAATGAGGCTGACCTTTTCAATAATTCTTCTTCACAGCGGCATCAAACTCTATGCTTGTTTTTGTGTGATTTTCACTTAGTTGGATTAAAAAAATAATTTAAAAAAACTGGTGGGATGATCTTTAAAACCTTCAAGATTCGTATCCAAACCTAAATTCACTACAGATGTCATAAAACAATCAATAGCATGTTTAAAATCTTTTTTTAGGTATGAAAACATGGTGCACTGAGAGCTGAATTAATGTCTCAAACCTTCATGCAGCACTAAGAGGACATAGACTGCTCCTTGCTACCTAAATACCTACTGCAGCAATAGGACCCTATGCTTAGATTTAAGGCAAATCTCCTAATTAATATGAATATTTAAAGTCAATGTTGCTCAGAGATTCTATTTCAGCTTTATTATTTTTTATAATGCTGCCCTCTGCTGTTAGAAATAGAAAAATGCATCTCTTACAGACTATATAGAGACAGTAATTTATTCTTTCTACAATCTCCTCTCCTAAGAAATAGACAAACAAAAACCGTTACAAGGACAGTGGGCTTTAATTAAGGCCACCAACATTGATAATTTAACAAATTAAACAATAACAAGTTTTCTTTAGGCTGACAAGCACATAACTGCCTTTAAAATGATAGATTTCCGATATCTATGTTTAATTGTTTCTGATGTTCAGGCCCAGGGCAGATGTGGGGCCCTGAACCCGCCCCCTCACTGGAAAAAAATCGCAATCTAGTCATTTTTTCTTAAAATAAGTGCATTTGTTCTTGAATTAAGGAAGTAAAAGAGACATTTTGCCAATGGAACAAGATAATTTCACTGGAAATAAGACAAATGCATTGTCTTATTTCCAGTGCATTTTATCTAATTATCTTACTTTAAGAGTAAAAATATTCATTCCATTGGCAAACTTAGGATAAATTACTTATTTTTTGGTCGTTTTTCCAGTGTAAGAGAGACATTTTGCCAATGGAACAAGACAATTTACATTTAAAATGAGAAAGCAAATATTACATTGTCTTATTTCAAGTGCATATCATCTAATTATCTTATTTTAAGGGTAAAAGTATTCATTCCATTGGCAAACTACCTCATTTACCTGCTCAAATTAAGGGTAAATACACTTATTTAAGACATTTTTACTTATTTCTAGAACATTTTTTTTATTTTTTTTAATGCTTGC
>NW_015150703.1:654810-656260 GCF_000732505.1 Cyprinodon variegatus
CCAGTGCATTTTATCTAATTATCTTACTTTAAGAGTAAAAATATTCATTCCATTGGCAAACTACCTCATTTACCTGCTCAAATTAAGGGTAAATACACTTTATTTAAGACATTTTTACTTATTTCTAGAACATTTTTTTTATTTTTTTTAATGCTTGCAAAGAAATAAAGTATTATAATTAAATTACATAGAATCCTTTCCTATAATTATTTTCTTCTAATTATCCGCTGAAGTGCTGGGGAAGCACCTCCACCTGGCATTTCAATCTTTGCTAAATGAACTTATAATTAAGACCGGACCTACAGATAATGTTATTTTGAGACACCAATAAGACAATCTTTGGTAATTTTATTTTAAAACAAGCATTTTATGTTCATGTTTCTCTTGATTTGGGACACTGACAAGTTAAATGCATTTTCAGCTAAACTTAAGCCCTCTGAACACATCCTTATTTCTAGGTTTAAAAATTTTAAATCAAGAAATCTTGTCAAGTAAAATTTTCAGAAAACTTGAAGACTTGTTTTGAGGATTTGTCTTTTGGATTTAGTTGTTATTTTTCTAGACACCCTTTTTTGCAGCCAGTGACACGTCAGCAATCAGACTGAGGTTGTCAATTATCCTCCTTGAGTGCTTTCCAGCAAACTAAATGTTCATGGATTTATTAGCAATTATATTGTTTACAAGACACCTTGGAAAATGTAAAACCTTTAACATGTTTTAAGAGGTTGAGATGTTTTCAATTTGACGCCATGACTACCAAATTAAAAAGTGGCAAATATTTCTACATGTAAATATTTCAATGTTAATTTACAGGCATGGAATAAATACATATTAATCTAACTTTTTCTTCCTAAATAGATAAAGTAGAGGTTACTTAAAATTGAATAAAATAAAATAAAAATATTTTATATTTATATATTTATATGGACTTCAGTGGTTAGAATAGAATACAGTAGAATATACTTCATTGTCCCCTAGTAAAATTTGTCAAGTTGCCCTTTGTTTACTATAACAGATATATAGACTTTCTTTTAATTTTCCACATAATTGTTCAGTTTTAGACGTAAACGTATCGTATTCCGTCCACCATCTACTGAAATGGTTCTGTATTCATCCAGTGTTACACTGGCAGGAATTAAACTTGTCTGTTATCCAATACTCTGTTTTTCTAAGGAGTTTGTTTAGTGCAAGAGATGACATGACATTTGTTTTGCCTTTGCTTGCCTTTTGGCCCAAACACCGGGCCTCTTTGACATTTGTTTGACTGCTGGTCAATTCTCTATGAAGACCAACTGGGGTCATGCAAACAAAAGCGTTCCCAGTATTACTTCAAGCACAGCAAATCGATTGTTGACTATAAGCAGTAGTAGGAGTGATATCCAGACTTCCCTCTAACCAGAGACCTCCTCCAGCTGGGGACAGCCTGAGGCATTCCAACACCAGCAGAGAG
>NW_015150703.1:658401-660113 GCF_000732505.1 Cyprinodon variegatus
TGAGCCCCAGGGCAGCTGTGGCTACAATGTAGCTTGCCACCATCAGTGTGTTAGTGTGTGTGTGAATGGGTGAATGAATGTAGTGTAAAGCGCTTTGGTCAAGTCTCCTAACTTGAATAAAGGCGCTATATAAGTACATGCCATTTACCGAAACGGACATATATTGGTCCAACTGTCAGGTGACATAACCATATTTCCCTCCTTTCCCACCTCTTCTTTATATCTTCTGTGCACTGGAAAAAATCAAAATCTAGACGAGTCATTTTTTTCTTAAAATAAGTGCATTTGCCCTTGGATTAAGGTAGTAAAAGAAACATCTTGCCATTGGAACAAGGCAATTTACACTTAGAATAAGAAAACAGAATAGCATTGTTTAATTTCAAGTGCATATTATCTAATTATCTTATTTATCAGAGTAAAAAAACTCATTCCATTGGCAAACTATCTCATTTACCTACTCAAATTAAGGGGAAATACACTTAATTTAAGACATTTTTACTTATTTCTAGATCATTTTTCCAGTGTGCTGACTTGTGTGCATTGCTGAATGCCCTTATATAATCTAGAAATTATATTATTCTGAGAATGAGACCTGGTTAGAGTTAAGAATATCTGTAAGAAACCTAAATATTTCTTCAGGACGCTTTTTTAATTCAAAATGTCAGAAGTAGCGTTGAATTCAAGGCTTTAACGATCGGACCAAAACAAAGCCTTGTTTTGGCTTAGAAACATGCAAATTGAACCAGACGAGGAATGGGGGTCGTTTTCTTTTTTGTTAGCCTGTAATACCCGAAACCTGACTATGTCTCTGAAAGAGGGGTAGTTAAAGGGAAGAGAATACCTGTGCATAAAATTTATGAATAGGACCAATTACAGAAGAAAGCCCTGTTAGAGCAAACAAAATGTGTTTTATTAATCTTAGGAAATGATGACAGTGTAGAGAAAAACATTCCTGGCTTTGATTTTTGTTACTTGAATATTAATAACTATCAAAAACCATTACTTTCTCATTTTTGTATTTTTAATCTTGACAAAATGCATTTATTTTTACCTTAGAACTGAAAATATGACCAGATTTGATAAAAAAAAAAAAAATCTGGCCACATTACATCAAATTGTGCCAGCAAAGCGTCTGTGTGATGGCGGAGAGGCACCTGTTGAACAAGCTGGTCTTAGCGTCTAAAAAGGAGAAGAGGATTTTCATCTGCTGCATTTCAGCCTAGCTTCAACAGGCCTGCAATGGATCTTAGATGTTAATGAGAGCGGGCCGCCTGTGGTAGAGTGCTCATGTTAAAATCTAATTTTTTTATAAACATATGGAGATAAGAAAAATTATGGATTTAGAAAAAAAACTGTTGAACTGATTTGTTTTTGAAAAAAATATCAATAATGGGGAAGGGAATAATGGACTGAGAAGTAAAAAAATATCCAAACTGGTTTTATTTTAGGTTCAGAGATTTTTACTTTTCAGAATAAAAGGGAAACACTTTGCGTTTAAGTTTTGGCCTTAAAGGCCCGATTTTGGGTTGAGCATAAATTTTTTCCAATTTTCATTAAAAAGAAACTTTTTTTTTTGGTAACGTCTGGAGTTATTTATATTTCTTCAACTATATATATGATAAATGGTGATCAGAAGTAACCTGACTCCGCCAGATGGATTTGCTCCGCATATCCATCTGGAAACCTTCCGTTGAAGTAATTTTGGGAAGGGG
>NW_015150703.1:660944-666179 GCF_000732505.1 Cyprinodon variegatus
CTGCAGAGAGTATAGAGCTGGTCCATTGTTCCATGGACAGGATGAAAACAGCAATGATTCTTCTGCAGCCAAAGTTTAAAAACCAGCCGGACTCTCCTCTCAGCACTCTAGCATAGACCTTCCCAAGGAGGCTGAGAAGTTTGATCCCCCTATAGTTGGAACCAGGGCTGTGCATGAACGCGTTCACTGAATACCTTCAGACTTTTAGTGACATGAGAGGCTAGCTAGTGACGTTCACTATTAGAAGAATGAGCGACACATACAGCTCACATTCACGGTCAATTGAGAACCACTCCTTTCATTGGATAACGTCAAGTATGACGGTGTAACAGACCAGCATGTCTACAGCTAGTACTAGTCTGTTTGATTCAGACAGAACAATCAATTCAGGGGTTTTATAAAATATGCGAATCAAGAAATTGTCTATATACCAAACAGAAAGTCTATCACTGTTATCTGTCATGTCCCGCACTTTATGTCCGTCTGTAAATGCCAGTCTTGTATATTTCTTGTATATTTCTAGGGAGAAAACGTAATTTCATTTCCCTTGTATGTCTTGTGCATATGAAGAAAGTGACAATAAAAGCTGACTTGAAAGATTTTTGTTCTCTACTTAAAAAAAAAAAAACACTTTAGATTTTATAATGGAAAAATGCTCTATTTTTTTTTCTTCATATTTTTTTCTAGTTAAAAATGTAATGTATAACATGGATGCATAAAAACCTGCATTTTATTTCAGTGTTAAATTCTCTTTAAAGTAACAGATTATAATTTCAAAATGTCTGTGGACCTTTACTGGTTGTTAATTATTTTTATTCGGACCCCGCTGATTTTTAATTGGTTAGCCCTGCTTTTTCCAAAGCACTGTAGTAAGCTCATGATTCAGAGAGTGAAATAAAAATTATGGCAGTTTTTAAAAAAATGATCAAATTCTGACCTAACATTTTGGGATTTTGTCATAAACATATTTCCTCAAACACAGAAGCAGACAGACTCTATAAAAAGGGCAGAGAACTTCACTGAAATGACAAGAACACTGTTAGCTGAAGTCTTTCATAAAAAAAAATATCTACCCATTCTTATCTTTTAATTCAAAACTCATCCGACTTCCAGCGCATGATGTTTCCACCACATTTAACTTATCGGTTTTTACTCCATTTATTCTGACAGTTCATTAATTTCTCAGAAAAACCGTGACAGAAGCCAAGAACTGGATAAAAGGATGAGCAGGAAACACAATCGTTGAACCTTTGAGACGATTTATTTATTTAAATTTGAATTCAATTACAGCAGTTCCACCAAAGAGAAAAGGGGTTTGAATGACGCCTTAGCCACATGAAAACCTACGGTCCTATCTAGTGTCTGTACAGGGAGGAAGATGCAGCTGGACAGTGCGGAAGGCACAGAGTTGGCTTAATACTTGAATGAAAGCGCTGCTGACATGATGGAGGATATGAGGGCGTAACGACAGCACTGCATTTAAAGTCGTTGGTAAAATGATGCAACTTAAAGGAACCTGTTGGTGATACAGTGGAAATAAACTGCATTTAAAACACAAATATTTAATTGTACAATTGATTTGTTTCTAAGCTGGCCTGTTTTACAACATATGAAGCAAAGAAACATAAAATTGGACTAAGTTAAGGCAATCTGCATTAAATCAGAGGCAATTATATCCAAAAGAAAAAAAAAATGACCCAAGGGTGGATAAGCAGGCAAATTCAGGCTATAGAGGAGAAAAATGAGTTTGGCAAAACAATCCAAAGTTTCCCCCCGTCCAGAAAACGAGCTGCCAGACTGACTACTCCAACCGTGGAAGCAAATAAGCTGATAAAGTTAACGAGACTGTAATCGACGTCCGAATCAGGAAGACTTGTACAATGGTATAATTCAGGAAAAAAAAACAAAAAACAGCTTTCAACCATTCAACCAAAACGACAAAGCATTCACGAGAAAAAAAAAATCACAAAAAAAGAAAAGATACATTATATAGCATGTCATGTCAATACCACTCGAACAAAAACAGGATTCAAGTAAAGCCTTTCAAACTGAAAAAAGAAAAAAATCAAAAGTTTAAACTCACTTGGAATTGTTGCATCTCAGATTTAGATTCTGCTGTTCATAAAAAAGTACATTCAACAGGTACATTAAATATGAAAAAATTATAGTACAGAGGTAAGTCAGAGTTACCAGTAACTGCTACTGGGAAACGATACAATAGAACATGACGAGCAGGCACACAGAAGACCTTCACCGACCCTCCCTTTCTTCTCCATAGAGACGGTTGAACTAGATCATGCTAACGAAGTGAAACCAAACAGCTCCTTTACTTATTTTAATAACAAATGCCAGAAACATTAAAGGATATTTCTTCATAAACTTTCCCCGTTAATATTAGAGCCTACGCAGAAATAAATACATTGCTGTCACTGGTTGCTATGGTGATCCAGTCTTTCCTGGGAGAGTTAAAGATAATAAAATTAAAGTCCCAAACAAACAGCTACTCCAAAACCAGAGACTCATTAACAGTCAGTGGGAGAAAAACGTCCAACTACGGCTACTTCTTCAGTGTTTAAAGTTGAAGATAAGACAGGTCTAAATATAGATCTAAATGGAGTGAATTACACTTTTGCTGCGTACTCTTCACATTTTCAGTGTTTAAAAAAAAAAAAAAGGCGAGTCCCACTGCAGAGATTGACCATTTTGTTCAAAAAATTGTGAATGTAGTAATAAAAGTGTGTGACATTGGTTTAAATCAGATATGTAGAGAAAAAGGTAAGGCCAATTAATTAAAGATAAGCACGTCTTAATTGTTTTTTTCAGTCCCTATGAAGGAGATTACAGAGAATATCCATCTACAGCCATATTTTTTTTTATCTACGTGTCCTAAATTGACTCCCGTTTATTCGCAGAGCTGTGACGCCACGTGTTTTTAAACAGATGTGTGTTCAATTATAGATATGTGGTGTGAATACAGTGAAGCCGTTGCAGTTAAAGGGTCAGAAATGATTATGTAGAAGCGTGTTTGTAACTGCAGAGGCCTTTCGTTCCAAACGCTGCCCTCGACGGAAACAAAGCGCCGCCTTTCTGATGTCAAACGGTGGATTTAGCGACGACTAGCTGCTAATTGACCCCATTTTTTTTTTTTTTTGCCCAGTTTCAGACGGTTTGCATGTGATATTGAAGAAACTAAATATGCACCATCAGTGAAAATCCAAAAGTGATTTGAATATGGAGTTAAAGTGACATTTTGGGAGGAGAAAAATAAAAAACTATAATTGGCTATAAATAAAAACAAGAATTTAGATATGTAGGGATAACTATAACACCTTATTTAATTGATGATGTCGTTTCTGGGCGTTCATTTGTTTGCAGTCATTGAGTTGTGCCACTAGGAGTCACTATACAGACATTGGAGTTTTTAAAAAGCTCCACCAAATAAAAAAAAATAATAATAAAAAAAATGGGGTTTTTTGTTAGTTTTTTTTTTTTTGCAACAATAGGCCAAATATTCTGAAGGAAAAAAACTAAACAAAGAAGGTTTGATGGAAAAGCCAGATAATATGGTCTCCTCCGATTTAGCTGCTCCACCACGGGTAAGGCAAGATGTTATTGCGAGTGTTTGTTTGTTTTTTTCCCCTCCCAGGTGCAGCGGTGCAGTAAAAAAAAAAAAAAAAACTCCACAATGTGGGGGGAAAAAACTGATGATGACGAAGGGAAACAAAAGGCAAAAAAATCCAAATCTTGTGATAAAAACAAACCAGACTGAGCAGTTTTACAGCTTATTAATCTGCTTAAAAAAAACAATAAAGCTCATAAGGATAAATTTAACTAATGGAGTCTTTACTGCACATGTTTCATCTCAAAACTCTTCTACTTAGGATTATAGACAGAACGAGGGAGTTTTAAGTGGAAAACATCATTTGAACACGTAGGTAGAGTGTTTTTCTTCTGATCAGATGTTATTTCTTTTTTGGAAGAAGGGACATTTTATTCTCTCTACTGTTTGAGATCAACAAATAATTCAAGGGCAAATTCATTGTAAAGTTGTAGACTCCCTTCATCTGAGTGCATCTGGATGTCTGGCATGGCACATGGGGACTGTGGCAGGGCTGGAAGCGGGGAAGGACTAAAGAAACAAAAATAAACAAGAGCTTTTTGCACAGAATATCAGAGATCCGACAAATATTTACACCACAGATACAGGCACTTGTATATCTTTGGTTGGAGAAACCCAACATTGCGAGAATAATGCATTCACAGAGCGTTTGTGTCCCTCGTTTTATTTCCAGGGATCACTAGGCAGCTGGGATGTATATATTTTTTTTGTATTTCTTCCGCATCTCTAAGTCCACGTTACAGGTAACCTCTGGCAAAGTTCTCCGGTGTCCTTTTAACCCTCTGACAGCGCCACCTAGGAAAGAGAGGAGGAATTATCATCAGTTTACATTCAGTTTTTTACAGAAAAACAAATGAGTTCTTTGATTGATTGCCAGTTTAGCAAGATCAGACAGAAGTAAACAGACCCTACGGCCCAAGAGGAACAACGAGGATAGATTGAAACGATGCAGAATAAAAGGAGGGACAGCAGAGGACTGATGTAAAGACAATTTTCTAAAAATCATCTAAAAAATCATCTAAAAATAAATTTCTCAACTAGAGTCAGATCTTTTTGCATTTAAGGGAATAGGATTCCTCTTATTACATTACATCTTGGTTGAGGTAACGAAAGCTTGATGAGACCCTGTGGTCAACTGCCTGAAACCAACTCCAAGAATGAAGTAGACTAAAACGGCTCTTAATCACTCAAAAGTCCTTCTGGGCGCTCATTAATACGTAGCCATTATTCAATAGACAAACATTAGGACTCCAAATTAATAAAGTAAAGGAAACGGATTAAAAAAAAACTAATAATGTTTGTTTATATGTATGAATGTCTTGAATATATTTTTTTAACCATTACATTTTTGACGAAAAAATGTGAGGATGAAGTAATGATTAAGGAAACAGGCCTATTCTGCTGAAACTAAAATGGGAGTGAATTAGTACGACGGAGCATTAGGGCCAAGCTAGAGAGTTTTTAAATGTTTTTTTATTTTGAGGAGAATAGCCATAAAATTACGAGAATAAAGTCGCAACATAACGAGAATAAAGTCGCAACATAACGAGAATAAAGTCGCAACATAACGAGAATAAAGTCGCAACGAGAATAAGGTGTAACATAACGAGAATAAA
>NW_015150703.1:666717-668997 GCF_000732505.1 Cyprinodon variegatus
AACATAACGAGAATAAAGTCGCAACATAACGAGAATAAAGTCATAACATAACGAGAATAAAGTCGTAACATAACCAGAAAAAAGTCACAACATAACGACAATAAAGTCGTAAAATAACGAGAATAAAGTCGTAACATAACGAGAATAAAGTCGTAACATAACGAGAATGTTTTTTTTATTTTTGTAGCATTAGATCTCATGAAGATGTTCTGCCTATGAGCGGCGGCTCTCTGCACAGGCATCATTTCATGGGCAATAGTGATGTGCCCGGAGAAGCCTGGTCTGCATAAAAAGATGTTTTTGATCACAGAATTAACCTCGCAGTCATAGAGATTTAGCATCCTGTCTGCTAGGAAGTGTGTTGGTGGTGGGCGTTTATACCAAAACGCTGCCAATACCCATTATACAGTAGCTTGAACACGTTCAGCGCTCGTCTGGAATACGTCAGATACGTTGATATGCGTTGGAGAGAAGTTCTGGATAAGTTACGCAGAAGTGGTCACACAAACTTGGCCCCACCTCCTTCTTCCATCTAGACCCAGAGTTAGTTCCTGATTGGCCGTCTTGCGTTGTGGAGAGGAATAACATAGTGCAGACCACGCTTCAAAATTGGGCATAAATCAAAAATATCTGCGGCACACTGCTGCGGGAGGAAAACCAGCCCTTTAGACATACGCTAGCATACGTGCATTCTCAAAATTTTGCGACGTACTCCCCGTATATTGACGTGTGCCGGCGTGTTTCAGCGTGCTCATAACTAATAAAAAACGAACCCATAACTTATCAACCTCAGCCAGCGTTTTTGCCAGATATTTAATGTACGTCAGGCATACGCTGGTCTAAATCGTCAAGGTGTGACAGCGGCTTCAGTGGAGGGAGGCCTTTAGTAGAGCCCGGAGAAAAGCCTACAGGTCACCGACAACACACTGAAAATATCTTTGCCGTATAGCACACTGTAATGACAAACAGCTATTTCTGACTTTCTGACACAGATAGGGAAATGTTAAGCTCTTTAAAAACACAAACAAACCGATTAAGACAAATCATCACAGGTAGGTTTGAAGGAATCAGAAGAAAACGAGGAGTGTGATTAGATTGTGTCTTAAGACCGATCAGCGGTCAACTGACGCTTGGCTGAAACTACCTGTTGATGTCATAAAGCACTGCTGGTGTCTGTTGTACCTTCTCAGGACAGAAGTCAGGGTTGGTTTGTCGCACTTTGCCAGGCCGCCCCTTTATGACTGCATAGCAGAACATAGTGATGACCATGACAAACAGGAAGTAGCTAGTGTGCATCAGGTGAAGGTTGATGAGGGAGCGGTCATCCTGGAGAGGAAAGAGTTACACGACGTCAGGAGTATAGACATTCAGTTTGTAAACTAATGGAGACACTTCTCTCTTTGATTCAATTCAATGTAAACTTAACCATTTATAGGGCACTTAGTGAAATACTGTCAAACCAATAGTATTGGAATCCAGGACAAGACCTTATTACCTTTGTAAAATAAAAAAAATATGGATATTTTGATATCAACGATGACTGTCAATGTAATAACAAAAAACGCCAACTTTCCCGAATATATTCAGAAAAATAACAAAAGTGCTTCAAGAAGAAATTCATGAAAAACACTCAGAGTGAAAGAAACACGTTTTTTGGTCCAACATCACCTTAGAGGCATTAATGCTGATACTGGTGCTGACATTTCTTAGTTTATAAACCAAAATATAATTGTTAACTAGGCTTATTAACTTTTTATCTTTACTTTATAACTTTTTAATTAGCTTGTTACCTTTTGTTTCTTAACTTGTTCACTTTTTTTCCCCAAACTTAATTCCCAGTAGGTAATATATATCATTGAAGGGCTCATCTAATTGGTCAAATGCCAAAATAAGATGTACAGCCATGTAGCAGCATTGTTGCTGAATGGCTTGATATAGATCTTGTTCGTCTAGAAGCAAGTGATCAAAAATGCTAACTTGCCCTATGAACGGTTAACAGAACAGCTGTGTTGTTGTATGACAATATTTATATAATGTATGATGTTTTTTCCAGTAATATAAAGTATTTATTTTTCCTTTTTTCCACACATCCATCCTCTCTCAACCTTTTGCCACTTTACATTATTAGCTAAAGCTAACATAGTTGCTGTCACTGGGCAGATTAGCTGCTTTAGGAGCCACTTCATCATAATTATATCATAGTTAAAAGCTCCGAATTATTGATTTTACAGGATATATTCCCTCTGAGTAGCGCTTTTATTATACGAAATAATAATAGTA
>NW_015150703.1:671339-676916 GCF_000732505.1 Cyprinodon variegatus
AATTATTCAATCACACAGTGTTCAGAAAGTGCATTTTCCACTATTCTGCACTTTAGATGGCTTAATCGATACTATTGATAATGAGTATTGTATCCGGATACAACGTTTCAGTATCGATACTTTTTTGAGTATCGATACTTTTGACAACCCTACATCCAGGAAACTTTTTCAATTCAAAATCTCAGAAATAGCGTTGAGTTCCAGGCTTTATACAGTAGCCCAACAAAGTCTTGTTTTTGTTCAGAAAACATGCAAATTGAACAGTTCTGCCCCATAGGAATGGGTAGTCATTTGGGTTCCTTGTTAGCATTCAATGCCGATTGCTGGTCTATGCCTCTGAAAGGGGGGTCGTTAGAGGGAATTGTTGGCCTGGCGGAACAGGCGAGGTCTTCTGGTTTACTGTATGGGGGTTGCAATGATAGCGGAAAGGGATGCTCAGAAACCAAGTCGTCTGCTTGTGTATCGCAGTAAACGCAGCTAAGCTGTTGTTTTTATGAGACAACGATTTTTAATATAAAGTTTAAAGTAAACATTTATTTATTATTAATTCATTATTAAGCGTCTTTACTTTTTTCTTTTGATTTGTTGGTAAAAACTAAACTCCTCTTTTTGCTAACTTTTTGCTGAGTTTGCCAGTCTGATTTATTTAATTTTTTTTACCCTTTTACCTCCATCAGCTATTACAGCTAAAAAAAAAACAATTGTCAAAAAATAATAGGAATTACATGGAGTATTGATAGCTCAGGACAGGTTGGTGAAAACTGCATTTCCTCCTTTCTGGTAAAGCCTGGTTTGAGGCTGATTCATACTGCTCTCCAAAATGGTAGGTGACTGCAGACAGTCCCGCAGACAGGAGGCCTCTGATTGGTCAGATCTACATCCACTCTACACTATGGGTATTTCCTGTTTGGTTTCTTACCGGCTTGTTTTGTTTGTCTGACCGCCACTGTGGAAAACAACTCGTGAAAATGGACCAGCTAGAAGAGCGAGGTGTGCGAGAACGCTGGGAGCCTTTTTCTTTCTTAACATAGATGGCTTCCTAGTTTGAGAGGGGTGTCAAGGAATACCTTCACACCAGGGCTTTGTTTTTGGTCCACTCTATAAAGCCTCAGAATTGACGCCAATTCTGACATTTTGAATTGAAAAAATATTCCCGATTGGGAAGAGAGTCCAGTGGATTGTTTTTTAAACTTCTTTGGAAAGAATTATGCATCATCATTGTTGTTCAGACCTGTTTCACAAGTTTAATTTTCAAAATCGTTACGTTGTTAGAGAGCAATGTCTGACTTTCATTTGGTAATTTCAGAGAATTTTTATTTATTTTTTTGTCAGGTACGAGTCATCTCTGTGACCATTTTGGATTTTAATTTCATTAAATTAGGGGTAATAACTCTTTGCTCCATGTGTCCATTAAAGAAGAACAATTATGAGCCATTTAGACAGTAAAAAAATAAACTAAAGGTCTCTGGTCATAAATGTTCAAAAGTATTTTCTGCTATGAGAAAACGGAGAGTCTGTAACTCACATCTGGAACAATGACGGTGAGCTTGGGGTTGAGTGCGTGGTACACTTTGCCAATGGCTCCTTTATAACACCAGAATGGGTTGTAGTCCTGACTGTACTTGGTGTCTGAGTCACGGACCGTGGTGAACACCTTGTACCAGGATGTTGCATTGGTGTACGTCTCTGGCACACAGTGGGGTGGCTGCCTGCAAAATAATAACAAAGAGAAGCAAAGGATTTGGTTTGCTGTGAGGTAAATAATTCACAATGAGATAAATATTAAATATTAGTATAAATATATCAATGCACTGTTCCACAAAGCATCCTAAGTGCAAAAGGAAAAGAAATCGTAATAAATTTCTGGTTTTTATATTCTCGTATTGGAGCTGCTTTACAGGAAAAGTAACTTCTGAAAGTTTACTTTAAATAAACATAAAATTATTACATATTGTTCAATAAATGATAAGTGTTTTTAATTAAGAGTAATTTTCATTTAAATGTGCTTTACTGCAGGCATCCATGTTTGTAAAAGAACACTACTGCCAATCAATAAATCAATTGAAATAATATTCTATCCAATAATGGTGAGTTGACTTTACCAGTATTTCAATATATTCGATTTAATTCTTTATATAGCACCAATTCACATCATGTCATCTCAAGGCATTTTATAGTTCAACCAGATCATCCAGTCAGATTGATTCAAAGTTTTCTATCTAAGGAAAACCAGAGGTGGAAAGTAACGAAATACATTTACTCAAGTTACTGTATTGACTAGGTTTTTTTTGTGTATTTTGTATTTTTCAAGTAGTTTTTAAAATCGGTAATTTAAATTTTACTTGATTACGTTTTGAGTAAAGTTTTGTATTTTGTTACATTACAAATCCCATCCTTTACTGAGTAAAAAAAAAAAAAAACTTTGGAAAACCGAAAGGAAGACAAAAAATGGGGCCCGGAAGCACTACAGCGAGTGACGTGATCAGCATGTAGATCTAGGCCACCAGGCGCCAAGTCTTTCTGTAGGAGATTGGGAACGAGATGGAGGCGGATCAGGAGAGCTACGATGGTTCAGAGAATGTTTCACTAGAAATGCTAGCTGAAACATCGAATTCTGCTGCCCAAAACCACGAAAATCCTTGGCCTTAAATGGGTCTTAAATGTCATGTGTGATATGTGTTATCTTGTCATTACATGTGTTTACATTTGTATAGATTTTTCTTTAATTAAAAACTAAATAGTTTTGGATTTATGACTCCTTGTCCTATTTTCACTACATGGGAGAGATCCCCTACTCCGTTTTTTTTTTTTTTTTAACTAAGTAACTTTTACTTGAAATACATTTTAAATTAGCTACTTTTTACTTTTACTCAAGTAATTTTTCTGATGGGTAATTTTACTTGTACTTGAGTAATATTTCATCCAAGTATTGGTACTTTTACTTGAGTATATTTTAGTACTTTTTCCACCTCTAAGGAAAACCAACTGATTGCATCGACTCATTGACTCTTCAGCAATCCCTCACACTAAGCATGCTTGTAGCGACAGTGGAGAGGAAAAACTCCCTTTGAACAGGAAGAAACCTCCAGCAGAACCCTGAACACCATGACTGTTGTTCTGGGTTTTATGTTTTTTTTTGTTTTGTTTTTTTATAGCAATATTGTTAATATGTCGAATTGGAGCAGTTTTACACAGGGTTTCTTTCGGTCATTAAAAAACATTAATATTAATTAAATTATTATATTTTAAATTAAGGCCTGAATTGGGATTAAAATTGATTAAATTAGATTATCATAGCATTTAAAATGTATTTTAAATGTATTTTAAATGCCAAATTTATTTATTTTAATTTATTAAAATAAATAAATAAAAAGGTTTATAAAAACAATTTTGTCAGATATTTTATACCGCAATATATTTGCGCGGAACTGCTTCCGTTTGATCGTAAAGCCGTATGTTCAGAAAAGAAGCTCGAGGCGGAGAAAAAGATAAGAGAATGGGAAAATGCTAATTTCAACAAAAGTGGCTGAAAAACGAGGAACTCGGAACATGGCTGCAGCCTGTCGACGGTAAAGATGATGAAAGGATTTTGCCATGTATATATATATATATATATATATGAGTCATGGGTACTGGTTGATGGCATTAAAATTATTTCTAAGAGCATTAAAAAGCATTAAATTAGAGTTACTCCTTCCTGTATACACCCTGTTACAACATGGCTAATTAATTGTTGAACGTTTGTCCAGATATTTGTCGTGTGCATTCTCTGCAGTCTTTCTCTGGCTTTTATTTTTGCTTATATCAATAATAAAATTCTCTTATATAGACTCAAATTCAGAAACATATGATAGAGGTTTTAGCTGCATTATCCAGACCTATATTTTGCATTTCATTGCTGATTTTTTATTACTTTTATCTTTTCAGACGGTCACTCTGGGTGTGTTAAAAAAAGTCTACAAATAAAGGGTGATCGATTTTCCATCCATTTGCAGACAGAGATGATGCTAGGAGTAAACTGCAGACTTTTCTCAGGTGGGAATGTTTTCCAACAGCGCACATCCGCTGCGCTAATAATTCAGCTCCAGAAACAATCGGAGAAGCGACTCCGGGAAGCCGTCCAACTCACACTGTGACTGGGAAGATATTGCTGGCAGCTGTGATGGTCATGCACGTGCTGAACACCACCTGCTCGCAGTGGCCATGCAGCACACAGTCGTCCGAGTTCCAGGACACGGGCAGAGTGAACGTGATGTTTATTTCTTCATGGGCTTCTCGGCCTGAAATCACAGAAACAAAAGCTCAGATTTTTAAAGCAATAAACGGGTCTTTAACCCAGAATCTTTAAATACTAGTCAAAAGCCAACATATGGATTTAATGCAGGAAGAAATCAATGAAATACACACAGACTTTTCAAAATTAGCACAATGCTCTACCTGCTTTAAATGCTGTTGCAGAACCAAGTTGCATAAGCAGAAAATCAAACGCTGTTAAACTACTTCCTTTATAATGAATGGCAGGAAGGGTTTGTGGGCTTATGCAAGATTTATCAAACGGTGAACGGACTTAAGGAGATTACCAGGTGGACTACTAGATATGACGGTGGATTGGAAAGAACATTTGATGAAGGCAAACATGAGCTGCCAAGAGGAAAAATTAAACCTTTGGAGGTTATGTTAGAGTTTATAAAGCAGAAATCATTTTCAATCCCTCGACCTTTTCCTCATCCACATAAAAACCACAAACTTTGTTTTATTTTATCGGGAATTTATGTGACAAAACCAAGTATATTATTAACCTGCATTAAAAGAAGACATTTGGCTTTCAGCAAAAAATATTAAGAATAAAACTCACTAAAGAAATCTAGCGCTGAAGGCCTCAGAGGTTTTTCCAAAGCCTGGTTTATACTCAAAACAGGTTGTCTGCGTGTCTACTGCAGTTAACACAGATATTTGTTTATTTTTATTTTTTTACTTTTTTGGAATAGAGGCAAATATGCAGTTGAATGGTGTAGATCAGGGGTGCTCAAGTCAAGTCTTTAAGAGCTACTATCCTTTAACGTTTAGATGCATTTCTTCTCTAACACACTTCAATCGACAGGCTCAATCCCTCATTTAGCCCAGAATCGTTGGATTCAGGTGTGCATCAAAAAGTTGCAGGATAGTAGCTCTGGAGGATTGGACTTGAGCGCCTCTGGTGTAGATCAAGTAATTATGATCTACAGAAGTGTGAGAATGATCTATTCAAAGTCTGCCTAATCTGACTGCATTTGATCTCTTATACATTGAAGAATGAGCACAAATTTTAGGGTAGAGGTGGAAATCAGGTAAAGAGAATCCTCTACATCCCCTTGGTCATCAGATTAGAAATGATGGATGGAGCGGAACAATGCACTGAGTTTTTGAACTCTGTTAAAGCAGGGTTCCTACAGCATAAGGCAAGTTAAATTCAAGACTTTTGAAGACTTTTTAATGCCACTTGAAATAAAAATTTAAGACCAAATTCTCAAAAAACACAAGAAAAAAAAACAGCTTGCGACGACTTAACCCAAAGGTTTATTTTAACATAAACCACTG
>NW_015150703.1:678364-679566 GCF_000732505.1 Cyprinodon variegatus
ATGGCAGGAGGGAGGGGTTACTATATTTGGGCAAAAATGGCCGCTCCCAGACTCAGTGATCCTGACAAAAATTGTTTTTATTTTTTTACTGATTAATGCTAAATTCATTAAATCACTGTGAACTTTGTTAGTTGTAGGTATAAATAATGATCCGTTGATTATTCTTTGCTGACAAAACTTTTTCTTTAAGAAAACAGCAAGAAACTAACCATCACATGTAGCGGTCCATATCAGCTTCATTTTTTTATAGAGCCAGGTGAGTCAACTTTATAACTGCTGCTGCCTTGTGCATGAAGTCAAATCTGCTCTGAAACGAAGGGGCACCTGCATAAGTGTTTCTCTCCTCTTAAGCAAACCAGTCTGGAAGTGATTGAGGAATCAAACTAAATGATCATATTTCTGGCTAAATGGATCAGATATGGTTGAGATGTTTGGCGGGAGCAATGATCTGATGCACTGGAAGGAAGCATTTGTTACTTTTCATTGGCTGAACGATTAAACTAAAGCATCTGATAACACGTTGAAGATGAACAGTGTTCACTAAAGCTGTGGAAGGAGGATGGATCGGCTTTATTTTAAAATAAATGATTAAATATGGCTGCAACTACAACCACAAAAAAATTTTTAGGTGTTGTAATTCAAAAGGAATGCTGTTATTTCAAACTTCCGAGATCTTATATTCCATGGAAGTAAACAAAGACTAATTTCCTATAAATTAGTTTCATTGAAATTTGAAAGATTTTTTTTCTTTGTTATGACAAACGTTCCTCTCAAAAAGGTAAAAAAGTTCACATAAAAACTATTTAATTACTTCCTTTTTGGTGCTTTTTTGAAGCGTATGGTGATCTGACCTTAGATTTTTTTTTGGGGTCATGACTAAAGGGATACACACGCACCTGTCCAGGTAGATTGAAGTCTATTTTTCATACAAAGCTAAAGAGATTAACGCAAATCTGACCTCTTGCACATGCGTATTGCCTATGCTGGTCTGACAGAACTCCAGCCCCAGATAAAGCGTAAAAAATGGATGGATGGATTTTCCATCTGAATTATAAAAGGACTTTTTCCTGCAGCCTCGTTGCTCAGGTGATATTTATACTCGACGTTGGATGAATTAGACAAACCTTGGAAAACAGACGTGAAGGAAACCTGAGTTCTCTTTGGTCATTGAAGCAGTTCTTATGAAATGCTACAATCAGTGT
>NW_015150703.1:680814-682064 GCF_000732505.1 Cyprinodon variegatus
ACCGCACCGTGACGTCACTGCTGGAAGATGGCAGGAGGGAGGGGCTACTATATTTGGGCAAAAATGGCCGCTCCCAGACTCAGTGATCGCGACAAATGTAATTTTTTTTACTGATTAACGGTAAATTCATTAAATCACTGCGAATGTATTAGGAATAAATTGATTATTCCTTGCTGAAATACATTTGCAGAAGTTATTTTTGTTTTACAATTATAAATACAAGTATTTTACTCTAAGGAACTGTAACCAGAGAAAACTAAAGGAAAGAACATATTTTCCTGTGTTTGCACAACGATGCCACTGTTGGCTCACTGTGTCAAAGTAAAGTCTGACAAACATGCAGATGAGAAACCCATGAAAGGGTCAGACTGCAGCAGTCAAAGGAAGACCACACATAAATGCATTCCTGAGGATATTAGTTAATCCCTCCCCAAAGGACGACAGCCTACCTGACAGGCCAACTTGCTGTCCCAGCACCGTGGAATACAGATGGGTGATATTGCGAGAGTATCCTCCGAACGGGCGCTGGGGGTCCAACGTGAGGGTGATGGAGACGGAGATGTTAATGGGGCCGGGGTCCTCCAGCAGCAGGGGGGGCTGAGTGCTGGAGCGGGCCTGGCCGCTGGTCACCACCATGCTCTCAGGAGTGGTCGACTCGTTCAGGCCGTGCTTTATGGTCTCGTTTTCCGACACGCAGAAGTCCAGGTCGTTGAAGCGCAGCAGAAACGTGTTCCAGTCCTGAGGAAGAGCAGGCGGCTTGTTGATTAAAACACTGTGGTTTATATTTCAGCTCAAATATCAAACCTGTTCAACTAAAATAGAGTTGCTGTTTTGATTAAATGCAAATATTAGAGCGTAAGCATCTGCTGTGTGTGAACCTGAATCGCAGATTAAAATCTGTTTGCTTTCATTTTCTGCAATGTGTAATAACACCTGTATAGAAATAGACAGGTTTAAAGAGGAATAAGCAACTCTAATTTAATACTTTATTACTGCTCTTAAAAATAATTTTAATGCCATCAATGAGAACCTGTGACTCTCTCATATATAAGACACAGCAAAATCCTTCCTCATCTTTACCGTCAACAGTCTGCAGCCATGTCCAGAATTCCTCATTTACCAGCCACTTTTGTTAAAATTTGCATTTTCCCATTCTCTAGGTCAGAGATCACGGATTAGCGGACCGCGGTCCAGCTCCTGACCCCCCCCCCGGCTAATTTGGTGCCAAGCTGATTTAAAACATTTATAAA
>NW_015150703.1:684150-697744 GCF_000732505.1 Cyprinodon variegatus
CTGTTTTTCCCAGTTGTAGGTCCGTCAGCAGGATTCTGCACCATGAACAGAATCAACAATAAATCTGGATCCAGGCTCAAAATGAGCTCCTTGATATGTGCTTGAGAATGGCTTAGTCTCTGGTTAAACCCAGGTTTAAAGCCTTGCAGGGCAGCCTAAAGCCCACTGCCAACATTAAGACAGAAAAAAGAAAGAAAATAACAAACGATCAGTTCAGGGGTTTGAGAAAATATATTTTTATTAAAAAAAAAATATCAAAGTATAACATGGATGCATAAAAACCTACATTTTATTTCAATGTTAAATTCTGTTTTAAGTACCAGCTTATAATTTAAAATGTGTACGGACATTTACTGGTTGATGATTTTCTTTATTCGGACGCCACTGCTTTTGAATTGGTTACCCCTGATCTAGGCTATTTTCCGCCTCGAGCTTCTTTTCCAAACATACAGCTTTACGATCAACCAGCAGCAGTTCCAAATATATCGCGACCTAATATATCTGATAAAACTGTTTTTGTAAATGTATTCTTTTTCTTTTTAAAGGAAGCATTTCAAATGCCACAATAATCACCTTTAATGAATCGTAATGCCAATTAAGGCCTTAATTTATACCCTGATATCTAAACAATAAAGGGCTTCATTTCCTGTACTCTCTAAAATGACTACATTAAATCTAACAGTGAAAGGGATTTATACGAGAAAATGCCATAAAGATTTAAATGCTGGCAGATTTAAATGATTGATTACGATAATTATATCATTTTTAATTATTATTTTGTGAATTTTATTTACCTCCGTCAACTCTGGAGACTTTATTTCCTTAATCTTAAAGAAATATCCGATGGTCAGGAAGGCGATGGCCACCGCACTCACGCTGATCATAAAAATGACCAGAGGTGGTCGGTTGTTGATGTAGCCTCTTAGGTTCTCTATGGGATTTAACAGGTAAACCTGTATAGAAAAAAAGAGAAACACGTGAACATTTTCCCCCATTATTCATTCCACACATTTTTTATATTTCTGACATTCCATACCAGATCTCATAAGATAATTAACCAGCTAAAGGCTGAGGAGGAAATGTGATCAAACAGGCAGCTTCCAATCAGGAGAGTAAAAGAGGACGATCTTGTCTGAGCAGGAAGTGCAGTTTGGTGTTTTTTTTACAAACAGGCCAGCTTGTTATTGGATGATATCAGCATCTATGATGTCATGGGTTGGATGGTCTCACAATGAACCTTCTAGTTGGAGCCTAAATGAATATTGATTAAAATTAGAAATCTCCTGTCCAGGATTGATGCTGAGAAACTAGTCCATGCATTTGTTACTTCAAGGCTGGACTATTGTAATTCTTTACTATCAGGAAGTCCACAAACTGTAGTTAAAAGCCTTCAGCTGATCCAAAATGCTGCAGCCAGAGTTCTAATGAAAATGAAAAAGAGAGATCTATCTCTCCTATCCTGGCTTCTCTTCATTGGCTTCCTGTTAAATCCAGAATAGAATTTAAAATCCTCCTTCTCACATATAAAGCCTTAAATGGCCAAGCTCCATCTGATATCAGAGATCTGATTGTTCCTTATGTTCCTAACAGAGCACTTCGCTCTCAATCTGCAGGTTTACTAGTGGTTCCTAGAATTTCTAAAAGTAGAATGGGAGGCAGATCTTTTAGTTCTCAGGCTCCTCTCCTGTGGAACCAACTACCAGTTTTAGTCCGTGAGGCAGACACCCTGTCTACTTTTAAGGCTAGGCTTAAAACTTTCCTTTTTGATAAAGCTTCTAGTTAGAGTGGCTCAGGTTATCCTGATCTATCTCTATAGTTCTGCTGCTATAGGCTTAGACTGCTGGAGGACATAGGGACCCCTTTTTCATCATTCTGCTTCATTCTATCTCTATTCTCCCACTCTGCAGAATCTGTTAGTTCAATCTCTAACGTTCTGCTCTCTCTGCTTTTTCTCATAG
This sequence comes from Cyprinodon variegatus, assembly GCF_000732505.1. NCBI lineage: Eukaryota > Metazoa > Chordata > Actinopteri > Cyprinodontiformes > Cyprinodontidae > Cyprinodon > Cyprinodon variegatus. The sequence goes on from NW_015150703.1 coordinate 686,109, forward strand.
TAGCTTCATCTGGTCTGTTCCTGTTTGGCTGTGACTCCATCCTGGAGAGAAATATCAGCTGTGCTGCTGCCATCAACACCTTTGTTTCTAGATGTTGGAGATCGGCCTGTTTTTACAGTGTAGTCCTGTTTCTCTAACTGTGACTAACTGGATGTGCTCTCTTCATCCTCTGACATGGGAGCTGGCTCGGAGCTCGTCTGCCTGGCTGTGTGTTTCCTGGACGGGGCCGCCTTTTACAGTTGCCTTTTGTATCTATGCTTCTTTTTCTATGTCTGCTTCTGTCTCCTTGAACCCCAGTGGGCCTCAGCAGATGGCCGCTCACACTGAGCCTGGTTCTGCTGGAGGTTTCTTCCTGTTCAAAGGGAGTTTTTCCTCTCCACTGTCGCTACAAGCATGCTTAGTGTGAGGGATTGCTGAAGAGTCAATGAGTCGATGCAATCAGCTGGTTTTCCTTAGATAGAAAACTTTGAATCAATCTGACTGGATGATCTGGTGAACTGGAGCTATAGAAATAAACTGAATTGATTGTTTAATTAAGTATCAGCCACCTTAATTGTTTCAAACTATCAAATTATATAAAATTCCATAAACATGTGAGGAAATGCAACGCAAAGCATGAAAAAATAAAAGTCCAGGGTACACATACAGAGAATATAGTTCATCAAAAGGGGTACAGGACTCTTTGCAGAAGGAACAAAGCCTTTTCCAAATTTGCCAAAGCAGAAATATCTATCTAAAAAAGTCAGAAATCTGAGATTAAAGTCAGAATTCTGACGTTTATCCCATATTAAACTGAAATAATATTTACAAATCTGTTATTTTTTTTATATTTTTTCTGTGGCCCTAATCCTCTTCCGTACAAATGGGATTCGTTTAGCATTATGCTATATATTTATATTTTTGTTTATTTACACCAGATTACATGTGAAAAATAAAAACAGGCCTGATGGAGTAAAAAAAAAAGGAGGAGCGTAAGGAATTATTTTCTTTTGGTATTTGTTACCTGATTCCCCCCAAATCTTACCAATCCTAAACAAAATCGCCGTAAATGTAAATATAAGAGCAGCACAGAAACGTTAGTAATGTTTAGAGAATAAATAAATAAACAGGAGCCGCAGGTTAAATGACCAAACCGTCCCTGAAAGCACCATGTTCAGCTGGTTTCACCAGGTCTCGGTGGAACTAGCTGTCTGCGTCGATACGAGGTTCAAACTCGGCTATGAAAACATTCTACACGACAAATAAAATCATTCATATCATATTCTTATTACTCACCATTTTTCCTTGTTTTGTCCAAGCGGCTGGAAGCTGTATGTGGATGAGAGGAGCTCTGAGGGCCACAAAAAAACGGCTGCGATGTCGCCTAGCTAGCTACCTGAACGCAGCTAGTCTCCTCTGGATTTCCCACCGCGGAGCGAAAGTCTGCGCTTAAAGCTTCCAGCATACGAGGCAACGCATATTCTCCTTCCCATCCTTCGCCTCCAATAATCCCGCTGCTCTTTAGAGAAACAGATTAATATCATTAGATGTGGAATAACGTCAACATCTTCCTGTCGACATCTGATCCCCTCGTCCTCGCACTGCGTACAGAAAGCGTCGCAGAGCAGAGGAGAAGCGTCGCGTTCTCCTTATTCCCGCACGAGATACGCTTGAAAATGTACGCCTAATTATAAAGGGTGATTTAATGTACGGAATTTACGTAGCGATGACGTTTTTTTTTTGTTTTTTTTTTTGGTCTGTATACAAACGGCTGTAGTTGCGTTTAGTTACCGTGGGAAATTGCGAAACGGGACCCAACCTGACGGCTTTGCGCTTTTAACTGTCCTTTATTTTGAAAATTTCAACAAACGAAAAATGTTGATAAAACTCATAGAAACAAAGGAGAACGCCTGGATCTTTCTGGGAGGTCAGCACAGTGTTAAGCCAGAACCCTAGAGAGAGATTTTCCGTTTTACTAATCTTTACAAATCTAAAAAAACGTTTCTTCAGCCCATAATTAATATACATTACATTATACATTATAATGTACATTATAAAGGAGTGAAGGATATGACAGATGCCTTTGATGTCTCCCAATCTAAAGCACCTAGAAATCAACATCAAAGATAAATAATCAGAAAAAGAAACAGGCAAACATCTGGTTGATAAAAGGGCTGTAAAGGGCTTAACTGCTGTAACAACAGAAAATGTCCTTTAATTTACAAATTAAATGCATGATTATTGCTTCTGACAGTATTATTATTATTACTGATTAATAATTAATCAGTAATAATAATAATGATGATTATAATAATAATAATAACAATCATAATCATAATAATTATTATGATTATGATTGTTATTATTATTATTAATCATTATTATTAATTATTATCAATTATTATTAATAAAAATAATAATTATTATTGATAACCATCATCATTTTTATAATAATAATCCTGATAGATAGATTATATTATCTATCTATTGATAAATATAAACGAGAACTAAATCTTAATTTAGGCAACACACTTTTATTTTGAAAATCCAACGGAAGTACCAGTATTTCTCCGGTATATTTGTTAACTTGACTAGGGTAGCTAGCTACAATGGGTAGAGGAAATAAGACCACTGAGAGTGATGATTTGTTCAGATTATCTTCATCACTAATCAGTTTTCAGAGAAGTCACTCAGACAGCAGAGCAGATATTTTTATTAAAATCCAGCAAAAAATAAACATAATTCAAATGATGGCCATTAAAGTCATATTTTTATGGGTACCTACCAGCACACAGGGGAGTTAAAGTAAATGAAATGGCAGATAAAGCTGCAAAGGAGGCTACAACAAGAGAAGCCATCGAGCTGTCAGTTAAAATTAGTAAGATGGAAGCAAAAGCATCATTAAACAGAGACTGAAGGAAAAGTGGCAAAAACAACGAGAAGAAGAGAGGAAAGGAGGAAAAGATGGTTTCATCTGATTCAGAGGAGAGTGGGAGAGATGAGATGTGCTGCAAAGAACAGAAGAGAAGAAACAATTATTTTAAGACTTTGGGCACACAGGATTAAACAGTACTTTATTAAAAATAGGTAAACATAACACAGGTATGTGTGAATACTGTGAGCAACAAGAAACAACTGAACATGTTATGGTACACTGTAAGAAAGAAAAGGGAGGGAATGGGTTCAAAATCTTAAAAAAGAGAGAATACATTTTAATTTAATAGAAATCCTTAGAAAGAACTCAATAGATAAGTTTTTCATTATCTTAGATTAATCAATGTAATTGAGAGGATTTGAATCTTATTTTGGTTTTGTTGGTTTTTGTTTTGTTCGGTATAAGTAGGCAGTAGCCACTCCATACCAGTTGGGGGCGGTAGCGCACCATTTCGTTGCTTGCCAACCGCCAATAAAATCCCGTAAAGAAGAAGAAGACTAAGGAGAAGAAGAAGGTAGCTAGCTACGTACTGATGAACTAGCTAGCTAGCTTTTTTCAGAACCGAGGAGGAGTTATTGTTACATTAGTATTATGTCCCTTAACGCGGCTTCTACAAGGTACAGTAGAAACAAAGAACTGTGGATACCCGCTACATTATTTGATAGGTTGCTTTGTTTTTTTTTTACTTTGTCGCGTCAGTTTTCAGTAGTTGGGACAGTGTTAAGCTAATGCTAACATCCAGTGCTAACATCCAGTTGTCTTTGTTGCAGGGCTGTTTGCCTTTATCTTCGAGTCAATAATCAACTTAACACGAACGGTTGCATTATGCAGATTTTGCAATTCTGTTTGCATATATAGTAAATAATTAAAAATATTTTTATACTAACAGTTGTTCCTCTGAACTAGTCAGCAGCTGCTAATCAGTAGTTAAAACAGAGAGAGGCTGAATTTTGGATTAAATGAAACAAATCTAAATAATTAATCCCCCACAAAAACAACAAGAAAAAAAAGGGCTTTATTTGTTTATACACGTTTTTCTTAAACGACATATTTGGAAGTGATTGCATGCAACAACAACAATAATAATAAAAAATGTTGGTAATATCTCTTTTTTTTAACAAACAGAAATACAAAAGTCTGTAGGGCAGCTGTGGTTGTCATAGCAACTCGGGTTTTGTCATCAGTTAATGTTGATTTTTCTGAAGTGGAGCAGGAAATAATCAATTACAGAGATGCAGCATCTTTTGTCTCTTTTTTTTTTTCTTCTGGAAACTTTACAAAATAATTTTAACAAAGACTATTTACATTTTAAAGACCGACACAATATCTATGGCTTAAAGGGAAAACTAATCCGACAACATTTAAAAAAAGTAGCCCTTTATTACTCAAAACCCTAAAGTCTAGAAGGTCTTAGGATTAAATTCTGTCTGAAATTAGATATGCGAATTAAAGCAAGTGCAGCTCCCAAACTTTAAATTGGAAATTTAATTGTTTGTATTTATATGACAGAAAGGCATTGAGGACTATTTTTCAGGTGGAGCCACTGTTTTAAATGTCACCATGTCTGATTTAAAGGTGATTAAACAATATTTAGCCTTGCCAATTTTTTCCCAACATAAACACCGCAAAACACCATGAAAGCCCATTTAAAACTGTGGATGAACCCTCAGACTTTATAGATCCACATCTTGACTATAACTCAAGCAAATTTTGGACTGAATAAGTTGAAGCATGTTTGTTCCACAAAGGCTTTACTGGGAAGTGTGCTAGGTGGAAATGTGATGTGAAAAATGGTGCAAAAATGCATTTTTCCGCTCATAAAAGTGAATCTGGTCAGACAAATATGCTGATTTACATTATTGGAGACCTTCTGCATTAGACAAAGCCTTTGCTCCTAAGATTTAGCCGTTGTTTCATGTAAATATACAAATAATATAAAAAAAATGAAAAGAAAATAAGAATAACAGAGCAAGCTTATGTAACGCATGCCGGTTACATGACCTGAAATGATCACACAATGACCTTTGACCCCTCCTTGGAAAGGTCTGAGCCTCTAGTTTCAAATGATGGCGGCCATTAGGGGGCGTGGCTAAAAATGAATACCTGCTGTGGCATTACTCGCGCACGTCAGGAGGAATTTTAAACCTCCTTTTAGTTGTCTACACAGCTATAAAGCAAAAAGTATTTGTAAAGAAATAAATTTATTTTGAAACATGTTTTAGAAATGTTAAAGCGCCATTTGAAAGGCGTGTGGATGAAACACCATGTGACTGATTTGGCCATTTCTATAAATAGATTAACATGAGCGGTTGTCAGGGGTTAAAGGGGTTAAAGTTGAAAAACCTGACTTATAGGTTACCGCATGTATAAAATCTCTGCTCATTATTTGGAAGAAGGAAGAAAGGGATTTTCAATCTGTAGGACCCTTTAACCTGGTAACTAGGTGTTTTGTTATGCTGTTGTTTATGTGCTTATTGTTTGTCTCTTCTGTTTCAGGCTTTAACTTCCCCTCAGTCACATCTACATGTGGAGAAATCTTAATTTGTTGATTCATAAGACTGTCTATTTGGGCCAACAACCTTTTTCTACTCTAGTTAAGTGTCGGCAACCCAAAACATTTTGGAAAGCGTTCTTTATTTCTTCCTACACTAAACAGCTGCCCTCACCTGTTCACCTAAAAACCTTAAAGACAAAGCAGCATTCCACCTCAGCATTTAGGAAACACTATTTTCTGCAGAGACACACTCCCTGGACTTTCTTCCAGCAGTGCTACACCGAGCAGCCGGATATGTCTGAACAAAGGTTCCTAGTTGAATACGCCAAACGCGGCACCGCGGGGTGCAAGAAATGCAAGGACAAAATTCAGAAGGGCATCGTGCGCATAGGGAAAATCGTGCCAAACCCTTTCAGTGAGTCTGCAGGGGAGATGAAAGAGTGGTATCACGTGAAGTGCATATTTGAGAAGCTGGAGAGGGCGAGAGCCACGACGAAGAAGATAGAAGACCTGACGGAGCTAGAGGGCTGGGAGGAGCTGCAGGACGAGGACAAAGACCTCATTAATAAACACGTTTCAGGTACAGCAGAGACGCTCTTTAATTCAATCTGTTCATTCATGCTTAATAAAAGTTTAAACCGCTGCTTTAATTCAGTTCATTTTATTTCTATAGTGCCGATTCACAACAGATGTGATGTCAGGTCACTTTACAGTTGATTGCATCTGCTCATTGACTCTTCAGCAATCCCTCACACTAAACATGCTTGTAGCGACAGTGGAGAGGAAAAACTCCTTTTTAGCAGGAAGAAACCTCCAGCAGAACCAGGCTCAGTGTGAGCGGCCATCTGCTGAGGCCCACTGGGGTTCAAGGAGACAGAAGCAGACATAGAAAAAGCAACTTTATGTTTATTCTTTACACTTGACCCTTTTAGTAAACATAAAGTATCCTGGTTTTATTACACAACACTGAAATATTGATTAATGCTATTTAAATGTGATCAGTTGGTTCTTTTGAAAATCATCTTCTAAATGTAATTCTGTTCACCTTCTGTTTACCTTGTTTGTTTTCTGAACCTGTCGTCTTGTAGACCTGATGGCCAAAGTCAATGCAAGTCCGAAGAAGAAGGTCCAGGCCAAGCTGAACACCTCCGGTCAGCTCAAGACTCCCCCTGCTGACCCCTCCGTCAATGCTCCAAGGAAGTTTTCCGGCTTCACTGGTAAAATACGTTTGTTCTACAATGGTACAACGAAAGAGTGGCAGTTCAGCGCTGCTGTTGCCTAAAGTCATTCATGGTGGTTCCAAACTGACCAGATTATGCAGTTTAGTAGAAGTTTGATATCACTAGAAAAGTCTGAGTGTTTCTGCAAAGCATACAGAATACAAACAATGTGAGCCTAGATTTGTCACCTTGGGTTTTATTTTTTTAATTTTTTTTTAGATTTACAGAGTTTGCCATAATACACGAAGTAGAGAGGTCACTTATCAAGACAGTAAGATGTGGTTATTCTGTACGCTTTTGTAAATACATTTTCAGTGTGGGCCAAGGTCCAGACAATCTGGAATCTGGTTGCTTATCAAGGATTATGGCGGCCTGTTCCATAGCAACCAATTTCAAAAAGTCTTTGTTCCAATTCTGTACATCAAAACAGTTATAGTTCCTTTCCTTCCAATTCAACAATATTATAAGATTTCTTCCAGAAACTTGATGGATGATTAATAGGAGACACTATGAAAGGTGTGTAGTAGGAGATCTTGGAAAAACGTTTTTTGAACATACGCAACCATCCCTCTCCCTTCAGACCACCCCTCGAAACCACACTTTCAAAACACATTAACGCGCATGCTGTCTGCGCAGCTGAAGCACCTGCTGGCAGGGGGACAGACGCAGCACTGCTGATGCAGAGCGCTATGATCACTCCTCTGAAACAGTTTATTAACGTCTAAATGAACTTAAAATGCCAAATTATGGCAAAACCTGTTCGCTTTTTTTATCCTGGGGCCTGCAGTTTGGATTACGGACATGAAAACCACCTTCCAGCCGCTGCAGCACACCGCGAGGAGGCGATCGGGCCATAGGCTGCTGTTGAATGGGATTCCCAGTGACAGCGCACCGCCGGTGTACTGCACTGACGATGTTTTCAGATGGACTTTCTCACTTCAAAATAGATTCCAACTACTTTTTACCCACTGATCACAGCAAATATAGCTGCCATTGTTCCAGGCAAAGAAAGGATAGAGTAGCTCCGCCCAACCAGCCAGAGCAGCAAAGATGCTTCACCCACGCATCAGAACTAAACTTCTAGAAGCATCAAAAATGAAGCAGCACACGTGTTTCTGCTCTTTAGGTGTGAATAGGGTAACCAAAAGTCCTCTTTTTCCCGGACATGTCCTACTTCTCATACCTAAAAAACCGTTAGGATGCACGAAGCACATCAATCCAAGCACGCTTGTTTTATGTTCTCCAATCACTGTGGCGTTAACCATACATGAGGGAATATCAGATGATAATCATCCTTTTACAAGCCCCCATTAAAATGTGCAGCTACATTACGGTTAGTGTTGCGCCGATGCCATTTTTTGGCCCCGATACGATACCTGGCTGTGCAATATTGGCCGATACCGATACCATAATAATGTAAAATAATTGCCATCATGGCTTTGCCAAGCTGCTGCCTACCTTAGTGAAGCAGGAAAAAAATCTAAAACAAAGTGAATCCAGTAGAACTTTTTATTGCCTAACAGGAATGGGTGACAATATGTGAATAAACTTATGGCTCTCAAAATGGTATCGGTGCCCTATTGGTTGGTACTCGCCGATACCGAAACCACCATTTTAGGGCAGTATCGGTGCAACACTAATTACGGTACATTTATTCTGCGCCTGTACGTTTATAACTAGTTGCACTTTTTTAAAAAAAACTGCTGGCATCCCTGAGAAAGATCTGCTCTGATCCCTTAGTTCAGGACCGTCCTGGAGTCTCTTTTATTAAATGAATATAGTGCTTTAGACTCTGCTGCAAATGTATCTGAAGGATGGAAAGCAGTGGGGATGAGATATTAGCGCTCTGCCTTCCTTTTTTAGCCGCGAAGGCTGGTAGCTCAGGCAGCTCCAGCAGCCCCGGACCATCACCCTCTCCTGCCAAAACTGAGGGAGGCAGCCCCCTGTCCGCTCAGCTCTGTGACCCCCAGCACAAGGACTGCCTCTTCAGGGAGTTCCGCAAGCTCTGTGCGACGGTGGCCGAGAACAACAGCTACAACACCAAGACACAGATTATAGAGAAGTTCCTGAGGAAGGGCGCAGGAGGAGGTGGGTGGATATTTTTGGATATCTTGTAAAAGCTTATTTTTTTGTTTTTCCTGACTCTTTCTCTTCCTTGCTACTGTAGATAAGTTCCACGGGGATCTTTACCTGACCGTCAAACTGCTCCTGCCTGGTGTCGTTAAAAGTGTTTACAACCTTAACGATAAGCAGATAGTAAAACTCTTCAGTCGCATATTCAGATCCAACCAGGACGACATGGTGCGAGATCTGGATCAGGTCTGTCTACTGATATTCATCCATAAATCAGACACTTTGGTGATTTCTTCATGTTTTAGGGAAGGTTGCTGGACCATCACCCTCATCAGATCATATTAGTTTGGAGTACGGAGTCAGAAAGAGGTCAAAAATGTTTGNACCACCATTTTAGGGCAGTATCGGTGCAACACTAATTACGGTACATTTATTCTGCGCCTGTACGTTTATAACTAGTTGCACTTTTTTAAAAAAAACTGCTGGCATCCCTGAGAAAGATCTGCTCTGATCCCTTAGTTCAGGACCGTCCTGGAGTCTCTTTTATTAAATGAATATAGTGCTTTAGACTCTGCTGCAAATGTATCTGAAGGATGGAAAGCAGTGGGGATGAGATATTAGCGCTCTGCCTTCCTTTTTTAGCCGCGAAGGCTGGTAGCTCAGGCAGCTCCAGCAGCCCCGGACCATCACCCTCTCCTGCCAAAACTGAGGGAGGCAGCCCCCTGTCCGCTCAGCTCTGTGACCCCCAGCACAAGGACTGCCTCTTCAGGGAGTTCCGCAAGCTCTGTGCGACGGTGGCCGAGAACAACAGCTACAACACCAAGACACAGATTATAGAGAAGTTCCTGAGGAAGGGCGCAGGAGGAGGTGGGTGGATATTTTTGGATATCTTGTAAAAGCTTATTTTTTTGTTTTTCCTGACTCTTTCTCTTCCTTGCTACTGTAGATAAGTTCCACGGGGATCTTTACCTGACCGTCAAACTGCTCCTGCCTGGTGTCGTTAAAAGTGTTTACAACCTTAACGATAAGCAGATAGTAAAACTCTTCAGTCGCATATTCAGATCCAACCAGGACGACATGGTGCGAGATCTGGATCAGGTCTGTCTACTGATATTCATCCATAAATCAGACACTTTGGTGATTTCTTCATGTTTTAGGGAAGGTTGCTGGACCATCACCCTCATCAGATCATATTAGTTTGGAGTACGGAGTCAGAAAGAGGTCAAAAATGTTTGCAAGCTTCTAAATCTTAGTTGAAACAAAAAAAAAATAGAAGTTGATGTTTAATGTGAAATATTTACCTTATAATGTAAGGTAAACTAAAAAAAAAGCAAAGATAAAATAATAAGAATTGAATCTAAATTCCGTTTAGTATTTTAATTACACTTTTTCTTTTATTTTTTTTTTTCTTTATTGCGGTTTTAGATTTTATATATTCAGAATCAAATCCATTAATTCCAGTTATTATTATAATTTTTTTAAGTTTCAAATTCCTTTTTTTAGTTACAGAATTTTTTTTATTTTATTTTTTGACACTATCTAATCAGATTTTGACCCCAATGTGATGGGAGTGGGCGGGGAAATGAGATTGACAGCTTGTAGCAGCGCAGAAGAGATGTCCCGTTCCATGTTGCGTTTAACTATTTATCCAGTTTAAATGTCTTTAATTTAATATTCTTCACAGGAATTTTGCCAGAAAGGCAAATAAATGCTGCAGAGAATGTTTTGTTGGAGTTCCCGCAGTCCATGAATGCAACATAGAACGGACATCTCTCAAGCTGTCAGTCATGTTTCCCCGCCCACTCCCATCAGATCGGGACCAAAATCTGAATGTGAAAAAAACTGATTGGAAAGTATATTAAAAAAAATATCCTGAAACTGAAAAGGAAATGTAGAACTAAAAGAAAGAAACTGAAATAAAGGGGTTTGAAAATCTAAAACTGCAATGAAGAAAATAAATAAAAAGAGGAAAAAGTATGGAAGTAAGATGATAATTTAAATTGAGTTTTTTTCAAGCTGAGAGGAAGAATTTAGATTCTATTCTTATTTTTTTATGTTTGCTTTTTTAGTTTCTCAGATTATAAGGTCAAAAAAATTGACACATCATCTTATATTTTTTTATGTTTCAACTAATATTTATACCGGTAAGTTTACATTTTGACCTCTTTCTGACTCCATATTGGAGCACCTTAAATGGAAATAAATAAAAAAGCAAAGCTTAATAAACTAGGAAGCATCTGTCAGCGCAGACCTCTGCCAAGCAGCAAATTTTTTCCCAAACTATAGATAAAATATGCACATTATCTGGATTATTACAGACTTTTAAAAGAAACATCCGGTCAGCAAGGAATAATCGATGGATATAACCTTATTTATATATTATCATAATATTCAGCTTTATTTTAAACTGGTTTTTAAAATGTGTTCCAGTGTAGGCTTTAATTTTTTTGTCCGTTTAATTTTTTCTTTTTTTTTTTCAAGTAGAAGAAGAAGCAAATCCAGTCTCCATCTCTTTTCTAACCAGCTAGATGTGGAAATGAGGATGTTTTAACTTTTGTTAAAATGTGAGAGAAGATGAAGCTTATTGTTATCATGCATCATAGCCTTTCTAATAAACAAACAAAATCAGCTGTTTGGATAAAAATGGCCGCTCACACTGAGCCTCGTTCTGCTGGAGGTTTCTTCCTGTTAAAAGGGAGTTTTTTCTCTCCACTGTCGCTACAAACAGAGGTGTCAAGTAATGAAGTACAAATACTTTGTTACTGTACTTAAGTAAACTTTTTAGGTATCTATACTTTACTCCATTACTTATTTTTCTTCCTACTTCTGACTTCTACTCATTGCATCTTTAAACAAGTATCTCTACTTTCTATTCTTTACATTTTTAAATCAAACGTTACTTGTTACTCTTGGCTTCGGTTTAATGTTTCTAAAT
>NW_015150703.1:699378-702096 GCF_000732505.1 Cyprinodon variegatus
GAGTTGGCTCTTCCTATTAGTGGTGTGGGAGAATATTGACTCAACGCTCATAACGGTGTTATCCAGTTTTTTCTTATCGGTGCATTTCTGTCTGCTCTTCCCTGTATTTTGTTTTTCTTTATTTTCTTTATTTTTGTTGGTTTTCCTCGAAGGGCGACGTGTCTGAGACCGTACGGATGTTTTTCGAAGAAAGTAAATCCTTTCCTCCCGCTGCCAAGAGCCTCCTGACGATCCAAGAGGTAGACGCATCCTTGACCCGCCTCGCTCAGCTCACCAAAGAGGATGATCAGCAGAGCGAGCTGGAGAGCATCGCCAAAAAGTAACGCCCTCTTTTCCAGCTGTCAGCCTATTGTAGATGAGACCAGATCAGCCTGTAGAGGGAGCGTTGTGTTGTTGCTGTGTGATGGGAAACAAAGCTTTCTCTCTGCTCGTTGTTCTTGTTGGCGTTCATGCAGCCTTTTCCTGCTTTCAGTGTCTTCCTCTGGCCTGTCTTACACTCACTCATGCATTTATTATGAAGACATGGATATTGGACTCTTCCGGCAGAAAACATGGCAGACTAAGTTCATTCGTCATAAATGTAGTTTACTAAGCAGAGCTTTGTGTCAGTATGAAGAAAATCTGGGTTGCAGTATTTATCATGGCTTTACTTAAGTACCTGCAACAAAATCGGGCTGTTTAAAAAAATCCCCTCAAAGTAATTACATTAAATTTAAAGATGTTAGCAGGTTTGTACCAGTAGGACAGCATTTATCTTTCCCTGCAAGATTTTTTTGGATTGAAGCAAACAGAGGGATTTCTGTCAGATGAGCATACCCCGTCAGACCAGCATACCTATAGTCAGTACACATGCACAAGTGGTCAGATTTGCGTTTATCCCTTTAGTTTTGTATGAAAATAGACTTTAAACTACCTGGACAGGCGTGTATCCCTTTAGTCATGTACAAAAACAAACAATTTAAGGTCAGATCACCATATGCTTCAAAAACACCAAAAATTAAGTAATTACATTGTTTTTTTTGTACATTACTAAAGGGATACATGCCCATTGAGGTAGTTTAAAGTTTATTTTACGTACAAAACTAAAGGGATAAACGGATATTGACTCTGGGTATGCTGGTCTGACAGAACACTGTTCCTCTTTGCTTCGTCTAAATGACGTTCTGGATCAGAAGATCTATGATGCTGTCTTCTCTTCAGCTCATCCTTCAGGATATCTAGCATTGGTTGGATTGATTGGATCAATGACGTCTTAGATTACTAATTAAATTCCTTTATACTTTTTTTTTTTATTACCTTTATTAATTGCATTTCTACGGAAGAGGATTAGGGCCACTGAAAAACAAAACAAAGTTAACTGATTTTTACATTTTATTTCAGTTTAGTATGAGAAAAAAGTCAGAATTCTGACTTTTTTTTATTGTCAGAATTCAGTCAGAATTCCGAGAAAAAGTCTGAATTCTGACTTTTTTCTCAGAATTCTGACAATAAAAAAAAACTTTTTTTTTCCAGTGGCCCTTATCCTCTTCCATACTTTTCACGTGTAAAAAAAAAAATAGGCTATAGATTTTAGTGAAATGTTAGTGATGATAAAAATCATTTCATCTCTGATTTTGTAAAAAAAAAATTCTTATATTTAATGGTTATAATCTCTGAATTTTCTGCTAGGAATCATCTATTTAGAGATTATTCTTAATATTTTTAAGTGTCTTTAATAAGGTAGCAAATGAGTGCTGTATTTGTTTTCCTTTTAACACATAAACTTCCATCTGCTTCCTGAAAGGCACGGCTTATTTCTTCCTCAACAGCTACCTTGTTACAATCTGCTGTTTGTTATTCTCAGATGCACCAGCAACGACCTGAAATGCATCATCAGGCTAATTAAGCACGACTTGAAGATGAACGCGGGCGCCAAACATGTGTGAGTGTTTGCCTTGTTTTCTGTCAACACATGCGGATTCTGTTTGGAAAATTACTCACTCTTGTTCTCGCTTCTTCGTTTAGCTTGGATGCCGTCGACCCGAACGCTTACGACGCTTTCAAGGCCTCCCGCAACCTGGGTGATGTGATCGAGAGGGTTCTGAGGAACCAGCAGGAGGCCTCCAATGGTTCTGGGCCCAGGAAGCTGCTGACCGTGGAGGCGTCGCTCATGACCCCCGTCCAGCCCATGTTGGTGAGCCCTGCTCTGAATATCTCTGCATATATTTTTTTTCTGTTCGGTTTATACATTCTTATTCTTAACAAGCTTAATTTCTCACATGTGACATAGATGAGCTCTTAGACATTAGATGAGACGGTGAGTTAATTCAAATTGACATTTCCATCGACTGTTAACCTTATTTTAGAGATGAAAGCCAGGCTCTGGAATGACGTGTTCCTGCTTCAGGGAGAGTTTTTATGGGTGAAAATTACTAAATTAGAAACTTAACTTTTACCCAAAAGGATTAACCGTTGCTCCTAATTGCTTCTTTTTCAATAATAGGAAAGAAATAAAGATGATATTGGAATGTAATAATCCGACTATTGGCGATAAGTTTGCTCCTTTTTAGTTGTTTTCACATTAAATCAACATTTTAATTGGAAAACAAAGATGTATGAAAATAAGCTGGACTTGAAGTGTTTTCTATAAATGTTTTTTTTTTTTTATGGGTCTATTTAACCAATTTTTCAAAGTAGAACTTTGCGGAATCTAATTTCCAGGAAGTAAATTCCGTGCAA
>NW_015150703.1:705638-707409 GCF_000732505.1 Cyprinodon variegatus
GAACGTTAGAGATTGAACTAACAGATTCTGCAGAATAGATCTAGAGTTAAGGAGTCCAACATTGTAGACCACAGTGGTTCAGTTTCAGGTGTATTACTGTAGGTTTAGCAGCTTTAAAGTTATTTTTAAGCAGGGAGTTCAGGCATTTCCTGCTGTAATTATTATTATTCCATCGTTTGCCTTCATAGCGCCTGAATCTGTAGTAGTAGTTACCCATCATGCTTGTGTGCTCTTTGTCCACTAGATGGAGCTGCTGTGTAGATTTATTTTGTGCTGCGACTGTTATACCTTTTTCTTTTTTTCAAAGATCTTCTAGAATCTATAATTAGGATTCTTTTTGGTGTCTGAGGAGCAGTTTTAACTCTCCAAAAGCTCCTTACCAATTCAGTCTATAATCCTAACAGCTTTTTAAGCTCCTTAGACTGTTATTAGGAAGTTTATGGTAATGAAAGTTGAGAATGAAACCTGGGCGTTAAGACTGGAGCATATTTGCAACAGTTTCTTGTAGTTTTAGAAGTTGCTCTGATTACTGAAAGCTGTGTTGTTGTGCATTCCAGGTGGCCCACTTCAAGGAGTACATCCCCCAGGCTTTCCCCGGCGGCCACAGCATGATTCTAGATGCAGAGGTTCTCCTGATCGACACAAAGACCAGCAAACCGCTTCCATTCGGGACTCTAGGTGTTCACAAGGTGATAATCTCCCTCAGTCTCATCCTCTCTATTGATTCAGTCAAAGCAGTAACCCTTCAACTTCTCTCTCTCTCCCCTCAGAAAGCTGCTTTTCAAGATGCCAATGTCTGCCTTTTTGTTTTCGACTGCATCTACTTCAACGGTGTGAGTCTGATGGAAAGGTAACATTTGCTCTTTGCCGTTAAGTTATTTCAGCCATTTTACTGATTAAAAACGAAGCTTTTATCTTTATAAACTGTTTTTTTTTTTTTTGCTTTGTGTTGAAGCTGCTTGGTTTATGTTGTTTAGATCCGATCCTAAATGTTTGGATTGTTTTGGTTTCACTAGGATATCTTAGTTTCCACTTCAGGGTAATGGAATTCATCAAAATGAAATTTTGTTTTTTTTATACACTGTGTGTATACGAAATGACAATAAATGTTGTCTAAGTCTGGTTTATGTTCAGAAACCAGGTCGTCTGCGTGCGTCGCAGTTAACGCAGATAAGCCCCGCCCCCTTCCACAGACACTCTGCTGCACCTCTCCAAAATTGTACGTGACCGCAGACAGGAGGCCTCTGATTGGTCAGATCTACATCCGCTCTACTCTATGCGTATTTCCTGTTTGGTTCCTTACCGGCTTGTTTTGTTTGTGTGACCGCCATTGTGGAAAACGACTGGTGAAGATGGAGCAGCTGGAAGAGCGAGGTGCGCGAGAACGCTGGGACCCTTTTTCCACCTGGATCCCTGCTCTTTTTGGCCCTCATGTCCCTCCGTTGTCGCACAAACTTGCCCCCACTTCCTGACCGCCTTGGCCGTATCTAGACCCATAGCTAGTTCTTGATTGGCCCTCTGGCGTTGTGGCGTGGAATAACAGCGCAGACCACGCCTTAATATTGAGCAGAAATCAACAATATCTGCGACAAGCTGCTGCTGGAGGATAACCAGCAGTTAACTACCTTAAACAAAAACTGACTTACTGAGTAAAGAACAGAGGCTGCTTAAAGTTGTGGGGAATTGATATTTAAATGTCAAATAATTTTGGCTTAAACATGTATATAAATGGACCCTTTATCAGAACATAGTGTCCAAAAATTTCTATTTT
>NW_015150703.1:709445-711375 GCF_000732505.1 Cyprinodon variegatus
CTTGACAGATTAAAAACTTACACTACTACTAATCACCAATCTAACATGTTTAGCTCTATAACAGCTCTGTACACTGGGACGCAACTCAATGGGAAAGGAAAGGATTCTGGTTTCAACCGTTGCGTATATTAGCTGCGACATATGAATCAAGATGCTATGACCGAAAATATTAGATTGACAGATGTCCGTTGATATAGGATTGGCTGACGTATAACTAACGTATAACTAACTATAACTAACGAGGAAAAAAAACACAGATTTTAAGAAAGGATTTTTTTTAAATAGAAATGTTCTAAATTTAAATTTAAATGAAATGTGAAAGTCACTTGCCCAAAGGGCATGTGGTAAAAATCCTTAACTTCAACCCCTGCAATCTAACATGTTTAGCTCTATAACATTTAAATGCACCTCTCCAATGTCTAAGAGAATAAAATTTAATGCACATTTTTTAATGTATGACCTGCATCACTGTACAGAAAGCTGCCATATGATAGCGCTTTCTAGCTCGTTTTGGTAACTACATCAAAATTAAACGCTAGGTGGACAAAAATCACGTCATCCGGCAGAAAATCACCCGGCTTTTTCAAATCACGCGACGCTTCTGGGTCGTTTTCATCGAATGTCGGTGATTTTGGAGTAATTTTGAGTGATAAATACTTTTTTTTTTGCGATCGTTGCACTTGCCCGGCAGGCAAATGCAATGAAATTTGTACTCTCCCGACAATAAAAACGACTCGCCCCGGGAGATCGGGCGATGGTTAACATCGAGCCCTGAGAGATGTTTTGGTTTTTAATTTGTTTGAAATCATTGCAACTTTCTCGTTACACTTTGCTGACATTTTGGCCCATTCCTCCTGACACACTGGAAAAAAAAAAATCTAGATAAGTCATTTTTTCTCACAATAAGTGCATTTGTTCTTTATTTGAGTAGCTAAAAGAGACATTTTGTCAATGGCAAGTTACATTTAAAATATGAAAACACAATTCTATTGCCTTATTTCAAAGGAATTTTATCTAAATATCTTATTTTAAGAGTAAAAACACTCCATATTCCATTGGCAAATCATCTCAATTACCTCCTCAAATTAAGGGTAAATTAACTTAATTTGAGAAAATGTAACTTATTTGTAGTTTTTCCAGTGCACTGGTCTAATTGGGTCAGGCTTTTTTTGTTCTGTCTCTCATTGCTCCTTCGACTATTCCATAACTAATTTGATTAGTTGTTAATTTAAATACCTATATGTTGCTGGACTTTAACTTCTCAGCCGATGTCTTAAGATCTGCTTCCAAAACAGTTTTTCCTTCATGATGTCATCAACCCTAAAGTGCAGAGAGTTCAGGTCATCGTCTTTAACCATGTCTTCCTCTGCGTCTCAGGGAACCTATGAGCCGGGGAAGCGACACTGGCTGAAGGTGAAGAAGGACTACTTGAACGAGGGGGCGATGGCCGACACGGCTGACCTGGTGGTGCTCGGTGCCTTCTATGGGAAAGGCTCCAACGGTATGTAGAGTTTTGTTTTCAAGGTTTCCTGTTACATGTTTATATTTCAACAGGTTAGAAAAAGAATCATGAAAATTAGAAGAGGCAGAATTTTCTTCAGTCTGCATAAAGTTAATATTATAAATACAGATTTAAATATAAACACGTGTGCAGCAGCAGCCATTCAGAATGACCCTTCCCATTTAAAATCCAGCCGAATGGCAGCAAAATCCCCTCCAACTTTCAGCCACTCTACTGGGCGTGCATATTTTTTTACTCTGACTCCACCCTTTCACTGAATTACAGGGTCTGACCAGGAGATGGCGCTTCTCTTTAGATCTTAATGTCCACAAATTATGACAGAATATTAGCATCTTAGTGCTAGCAGGTTACCAATGGGAAATTCCATTGGGACCAAGTAGCACTAAATTGGTGACTTAGAAACGACGC
>NW_015150703.1:712090-713386 GCF_000732505.1 Cyprinodon variegatus
AAAAGTTCTTCAAATTACTCTGCAGGCATATGAGGTAGTAAAAATTCACCCTAATGTACAGATCTGATTTTGTCGACTACAGAACTAATTTGCAGTCATTTCAAAAATGCTCATCAACTTCCTGTTTTTAGCTTTTATTAGTTTCCTACATAATTTCACCTCGATAGGATCTACGCCACGATAAGCAGATATAACCTTGTTCTCAGCAGACCTGCGTCCTCCTCTGGGCCCGCTCTAGATGATCCAGCTCTTTGCAAATTCAATCATTTCTATTCCTATCCCTGGTCTGCATCTGAACCACATTATGTTCCCATCAGAATGTTTCTCTGAGGTGCTTATTGTTTTTGTTGGGAGGGGGTCAGTTAGTGCTTATAGATAGACTGCATGTTCTGCAGGCAGCCATGCAACGCGGTGCTGCGCTGGGAATACAGATGAAGATCAGGGTAGTTCATGGGGAAAATATGCAGATGTAGCATAATGCATACAGAGGGAATCCCACTGGGCAAACTGTGGAGGGAGATGATATGAGGGAGGGGGGTGTATAGGGGGCAGGGCAATGAGGGTAAAATTAACCTGGAAACACAGTAGTAGGTTAAAGTCTGGAAGCGGGGTTAAGGAGACGGTTAAAAAGGAATAGAAACAGAGGGAAGCAAAAAATGGCCGCTGGGGAAAAAAAAGTTTCAACTCTGGAGGAAAAAGTTGAAAATTGAATTTATTCTTCGTGTCGCTACTGTTCTGCCCACCAGGGGGCATCATGTCCAGCTTCCTGATGGGCTGTTATGACCCTGACTCGAGGAAATGGTGCACAGTCACCAAGTGCTCCGGAGGCTATGATGACGCCATGTTGGCCCGGCTCCAGAAAGAGCTGGATGTGATCAAAATCAGCAAGGTCAGTGAGGATCCCCTTGGAGGCTTGGCTGGAACACGGAGCTGATGTAATTCACTCAAATATTAATCGGTCATCTCTCTCTCTGTGCTTGTAGGAACCCAGCAAAATCCCCGGCTGGTTGAAAATCGTCAAGAACTATTATCCAGATTTCATTATCCGCGACCCTGAGGTGAGATCTTCCTACTTTACGCCGTTTGTATGGAAGTAAATCTGTGTCGCTGGGATTTGAATTAAAAATGCCACTGAAATTTAAATGTTGTATGTTTGTACTTACTGTTTCAGTGTTAAAATATATTCAGAACACATTTTTGACCTTAAAAAAAATTAATTCATTATTTCTTCACCGTTGAAATTTCATTTATTTTCTCTTCAAGCTAAAAATTCACATTACTATTTCAAAGTGATTA
>NW_015150703.1:714123-716521 GCF_000732505.1 Cyprinodon variegatus
TAATCACTTTGAAATAGTAATGTGAATTTTTAGCTTGAAGAGAAAATAAATGAAATTTCAACGGTGAAGAAATAATGAATTAATTTTTTTTAAGGTCAAAAATGTGTTCTGAATATATTTTAACACTGAAACAGTAAGTACAAACATACAACATTTACATTTCAGTGATATTTTTAATTCAAATCCCAGCGACACAGATTTACTTCCATACGTTTGCCTGTCAGCCTGTTGGAAGTCCAGATGAGTCCAGTTCCCTCTTCAGTCTTTATTCTGTAGTTTTTAGATGCTTCCACATGCAGATCTATGCAGATCTCTGTGGAACTTGAAGACCTGCTGAGGAGGAGCCACAGCATGTAGATGGCCACAGCAGGGATGCATCTGGACATTTTAGGTCTAGAGTTGGAGATATCTGGTTGAGATACATGGCTTCCAAAAAATTATCCACACCCTTAAAACCCCTTCACATAATAATGACATAATAATGATATAATAATAATAATAACACCTCATTTAAATGTGTTTTTATTGGGATTTTATTTGATAGATGGTGGATATCTATGAAGTGGAAGGTACATTTGGAAGGTTTTAAGATTATTTACAAATAAATCTAAAAACCGTAGTATCTCTATTCAGCATTTAGAAATCAATACTCTGAATTAAGGCTGCAGTCAAAATACACTGCTCAAAAAACAATTAAAGGAACACTTTGAAAACACATCAGATCTCAATGGAGAAATAAATTTATCCTGATATGGACTGGGTGATGCGTTAGGAACAAAGGATGACCCATCGTTTGATGGAAATGAACATTATCAACCTACAGAGGGCTGAATTATATTAGTTTATAACCTGAACCTACTTCAAACTTCTGAAGTTATATTTTGTCACCATGATGCTGTTTCTTCTCTAATCTTTTCCAACAAATAAGTGGGTTTTATTTTGAAGTATCAGAGTAAAAGGGCTGAAAACAAAAGAATCTTTATTTTGCTGCATTTCTTCTAAAATGTTTGATCCTGTAAACTTAAATATGAATGTTTATGCAAGGCACGTAAATGTAGACTAAAAGCATCTTTCAGTTGGAACAAAGATGGTTCCTGATAAAAAAACCTTTTTATTTTAAACTTCTCAGAACCAGCTTCAGTAATAAAATCCTGCAGACTTTCCGTTCCTCCAAATGTCCTTTTTTTTTAAATTCACGCTCCACCTGCTGCCTCTGTTTTCCCCTCCCTGCAGCAAGCGCCGGTCTGGGAGATCACCGGCGCCGAGTTCTCCAAATCCGAGATGCACACGGCCGACGGCATCTCCATCCGCTTTCCCCGCATGACGCGAATCCGCGATGACAAGGACTGGAAGACGGCCACCAACTTGCACCAGCTCAGGGTAGGACGCCGCTGTTGACTCGCCCTTCTCACAGTAAACAGTTGGTTGAACGCAGCACACTGACAGCACAGCGGGGGGGGTGATTAACTACTGCCTCCTCCTATTAAATGTGAATAAGATGGCAATCTTAGGACACATTAGGCATGGCTGTCCTTGCTGAAGATGAGGTGAATCCTCTGGGACTGCTTGGTGATAATTAACTTCCGTGTTTGATGTATGGCGGCGTGTGGGAGCGAGCACGCCGCTCAGGTTAAAGGAGGGAAGAAATAATTAGGATCAATGTTTAACAAAGAACGGAGGAGGAGGAGGCCTGATCTGAATAAATGCATCGTACCTAACGTCCTCCTCAGGAGCTGTTCCGCATATCCAAGGAAAACTGCGACTTTAAAGTGACGGCCGGTCCTTCCGCGTCCAACGACGACAAAGGCTCATCAGGAGGAGACAGCGGAGGGAACTCGCCGTCCCCCTCGTCCAACGCAGGCGGTCCGTCCAAGAAGACGAGTGAGTGCCAGAGCGGTTCTGTCTGTTAATTATCGCTGTTAAATTCAGATTTATTAGCATCCCTGACAAATAAACGGAGCTCTGTCATGGCAGATGGGCGCTCAAAGCGCCCGCTTCTGCTGGAGGTTTCTTCCTCCCCTGCCGCTATGCATGCTGGGAGTCCGTGCAATCTGCCTGGTACCTTTAGATTAAAAACTTTGAAACAGGAGGCATATCCTGTTATTCTACATCTACAATCCTTTGGAAATTCACTTTAACCTCTTAAGCCCAGCAGGTCATACGAGCAAATTCTGCCTGAAATTAGATCTGTGAAAAAAAGAAGGTCCAGCTCCCAAAATATAAATTAGAAATACTATTTTTGTAATATTTTTCATGTGGAACCAATATTTTAAATGTCACCAAGTCTGATTTATAGGTGATAAATTAAAGAAAAAAATTAACAATATGTAGCTTTGCCAAATTTTCCCCCTTAAAGGAATAGTACACCCAAAACATGATTAGCCTTCATTTTCTACTC
>NW_015150703.1:717793-719476 GCF_000732505.1 Cyprinodon variegatus
GTGAAGAAGAGTGAACCAAATGTTCAGAGCAACGGACAAAGCAAAGCAACCGCTCAGCTGCTGCAGCCCAGAAACGACAAGGTTGGTTTAAAAAAAAATAATAATTTTTATAAATGTTCAAAGAAAAAAAACAAATTGGAATTTGTTATTGCAGTCCAGGTTTATTTGCAAGCATACATTCAGTGATCAAAGGTTAACAAAAATACTAAAATTCAATGTTTTGATGAGACTAAAAACATCATTTCCTTCCTTAAATCAATATATACTTTTTATTTTTTACAGTTTGAATCTTTCGCAGCGTGATTTCATAAGGATTCTAGTTTAAAAGTAATATTTACTGAATAAAGGTTGATTTGGATTCATTAGTTTACAGGAACTGGGGGATTTATTTATATAAAAGTTGAAAATCTACCTTGAAAATGCTGAAATAAAACTATTACAGTCTAGTGGATTGTTCTAGCAATTAAATGTAGATGGAAGCTTTTTTTTCACTTAATTTTTAAGGTAGAAATAGGAAGATTTGTGGAAAATAGTTCCTTTATAACAGCGTAAGGATCTGAGCCAGAAACCAAATTGCTTTAAATGCAGCTTCTGTAAACGTTAGCTTGTTCTCCCGCAGAGCTAGACTGAATAATCTGAGTACTTTAGATCTATCGTAGCATTTTCTTCTTCAAAATTAAAACCTCGTATCTCCAGTTCAGATAGAAACCAGAATCTGCTCCTCTTCTCCTTCCAGACTCTGCTGGACATCTTCACCGGGGTGAAGCTCTTCCTTCCGGTCTCCGTCCAGGAGTTCGATAAACTGAGGAGGTACTTCGTGGCGTACGACGGAGACCTGGTGCCCGATTACGACGCCTCCTTGGCCACGCACACGCTCGGCGATCCGGAGGAGGACAGCGGGGCTCAGAAAGTGTCTCCCAGCTGGATCTGGGAATGCATCCGGAAGAGGCGCGTCGTTCCGCCCTGCTGAGAGGGAAAGACTTTAAATCCGCAGAACCAGGCTTTGGTTACAGGGCAGCTTTTGGGTTGAAGGTTCTCAGGACATTTTATTTTCAGCTTTTTAACTACTTTGGGTGACCAACAGGATTTCTTTGCAGAACAAACATGGAGTCTAAACTAAACAATAGGAGGGCTGTGCTTCACTACTTTTTACTGCAGAACCATAAAGATCATGAACTGAAAATAAAAACTGGTGCTTCTCTCGATGAGTCTCTGTGTTTTAAGGTAAAACCTGTGAAGATCCAAGCTTTCTTGTAACGTCTGGTAAATCTTTTCCTAAAGATCCCAAGAAGGAAACAAGCATCTAAAAAGATCAAAGTTTGTTTTATACTTGACAGAATTATTACTAAAATAAAAAAAGTTTTTACAGTTTTATTCTAATGCTACTTTCAGACCGCGAGCATCACGGCACAACAAAGGCTACGTTCACACTTCATTCAGATTTTTTTTTTGCGTTGCCGTTCATATTTCTAAATACATGCGACTCCTATGTGAACTGCAGTCATCCCGCATGCGCAGTAGAAGACGAAATGACATCACAGGTCAGCATGCTCTGTGTTTACGGTGGTAAACATGGATGGTAGCGCTGGAGAACATCTAGCGATCTTTCCCAACCTTAAAGGAATAGTACATCAGGCGCTCGCTTTCAGGAAATCCTATACACTACTGTTTATGCTCTAAAAA
>NW_015150703.1:723476-725269 GCF_000732505.1 Cyprinodon variegatus
TTTCCTCTCCACTGTCGCTACAAGCATGCTTAGTGTGAGGGATTGCTGAAGAGTCAATGAGTCGATGCAATCAGCTGGTTTTCCTTACATAGAAAATCTAGAATCAATAGAAATAAACTGAATTGAATTAAAATATATATATTTTTATAGATAATTTGGTTTTTATTGCCCAAATTTTAACCTGCAGTCATTCCAACTAATCCGTTTTATGAACATTAGCAGTATCATTACCAATAAAAACTACACTATTTTTATTTATTAATTAGGTAGCAGAAGTCAAAATTAATAAATTTAATGTGAGATTTTTGCATTTAAATGCAAACTGTTATTTTCTGTCTGTGATTTTAGTGTGAAACACAAAACAGAACGAGCGATATGCAGATTTTTCTGGGACTCATTTATAACGGCTGCATGTCCGTCCCTACCTGCATGCTTTGTTCAGGTGTTTGCATTTTATCCGAGCTCAGCATGTGGCTCCATCACTGTGGGTAAGAGCCTCAGTGTTCTGCATGTAAATGAGGAGCATGACTCATTATTTACAGCCTGTTTGTATGAATTAGACTGATGCGTCTGCTGTACTTTTCTGCTAAAATCCTGCCTGGAGATGTTTTTCCATGGAAATCAGGAGTCTTTATCAAACCGGGCCTTTGGGAAGACGGCGTTGAGCTCTCTATTTCGACACCATGTTTTGACAGCGGCAGAAACCTCTGTTGTGGTGTGAGTCGGCGGTGCTGGCGGGGTACCTGTCTGGAGGACTTGATGAGCGTGGCGGAGCGCTGACCCGTGCTGCTGACAGACGCCCCTCTCTCAACTCGTTCCAGCAGGATTCTGGTTCTAGGGACGTGGCTCCACGATACGCCGAGGCCCGGCTGCACCTCCCCGCTGCCACTTCTCGTTACATGGTTTGTTACCTGCGGGTTCAGACGGCATCTTTTTTTTGGGAGATTATATCCTCATATTTTATGGCTTTTTACACCTTTTAAATAGTAAAACAGGCTTTAAACATGAAAGGAAGATTCACATTGTTGCACACATCACGTGGAAAATCAAACACACTTACTAATTGTGGTGACTGCACGCTTTTTAACCGCATTAAGTTCATGTCTTGGAGGGTTTTTATTTTTTTTCCCTCCATCAAATCAAAGGCAGAGGAAGGTTGGAGTTTGCAGGGACTGACTGCGTAAATGAAGCCTGCATTCAGAGCAGGAAACATCAAGGACTGAGTCATCCTTACCAGAACGGCGACGCTGAAGTCCTTCGCCATCGTCTTCAGAGCCGCTGCCACTTGTATCATCAAGGACATGCCTGAAGGCGAGGGAAGTGTTGGAGAGGTTGGTACACGGGCAGAATATGTTTAGCATCCTGCAGCTGAAGCTACAGTCAGGCTGGTTCCTTTTCATTAGGGCGGGGGGGGGCTGCAACCTTTCAGATCCAAAGAGCCATTCTGCCCCGAATCCGACCAAGAAAAACTGGTTTAGAGCCTCAAAGTAGACGACTATTTAGAAAAACAACCTATTTGGGTTTATTTTATTATCTTGTATAGGAAATTAGTTTCTCATCTTCAAAAAAAACAACGATCAAGGGTGTAACTTTGTGATGAAAGTTGGTGGGGGCGCTCTAAGGGTGGGGGCGCTCTAAGGGTGGGGGCTGATGGAGCTAAAGTTACTCCACCCGAACGCTTTCATTAGGTTTTTGTATTTTCCATAAATGAGCTGAAACGTATATTTATTCAGTGTTTTCCTGTTGTTCAGAACACAAGAGAACGGAAAAGGGTTAGTGCCACTGAAAAAAAA